>NC_089747.1:31320042-31475042 GCF_040412425.1 Macrobrachium rosenbergii
TATTTATGAATTACAGTATTACAGAGAGAGAGAGAGAGAGAGAGAGAGAGAGAGAGAGAGAGAGAGAGAGAGAGAGAGAGAGAGAGAGAGAGAGAGACCTTACCTTACAGACCTTACAATGCCCCCAGTGTGAGGCGCCTTTGATGTCTACCAGAGAGTTGCTAACGCATCTTCCGGTATATTTTGCATCTTCCAGTCTTGGATGGTCTGGAATGCATCTTAGATATTTGTCGAGCTTATTCTTAAACACATCTACGCTCACTCCTGTTATGTTCCTCAGATGAGCTGGTAGCGCATTGAATAGACGCTGCATTATCGATGCTGGTGCGTGGTGGATTAATGTCCTGTGTGCTTTCCTTAATTTTCCTGGTATAGTTTTTTGGCACTATTAATCTACCTCTGCTTGCTCTTTTGATAATTTTAGTTCCATGATGTTTTCAGTACATCCTTCTATCTGTTTCCATGCTTGAATTACCATGTAGCATTCTCTTCTCCTTTCAAGACTATATAAATTTAAGAATTGTAGTCTTTCCCAGTAGTCAAGGTCCTTAACTTCTTCTATTCTAGCTGTAAATGACCTTTGTACACTCTCTATTTGTGCAATATCCTTTTTGGTAGTGTGGGTACCATATTATATTGCAATATTCAAGTGGACTACGACGTCATTGCTTTATAAAGCATAATCATGTGTTCAGCTTTTCTTGTTTTGAAGTGCCAGAACAACATTCCCATTTTTGCTTTGCATTTTGCCAATAGAATTGCTATTTGATCATTGCATAACATATTCCTATTCAACATCACACCAAGGTCTTTAACTGCTTCCTTGTTTGTGATTGTCTCATTATTAGGTCCTTTATATGCATATAGCATTCCTACTTTATCACCATAGTTCATTGATTCAAATTTATCAGAGTTAAATACCATCCTATTTATCTCTGCCCATTTATATATTTTGTTTAGGTCTCTTTGTATGCGAGTTCCTATCTTCATCACAAGCAATTTCTCTACTTATTCTTGTGTCATCTGCAAAACTTCTTACTACTGAGTCCTTAACATTACTGTCTATGTCTGCAATCATAATCACAAACAGCAATGCAGCTAACACCGTACCCTGTGGTACACACTTATTACCATAGCTTCATCCGATTTCTCATCGTTTGCAATCACTATCTGTTTTCTGTTTTGCAAAAATTCTTTTATCCATCTTCCTACTTTGTCAACAGTGTTATGTTTTCTCATTTTTTTTTGGAAGCTAATATATTATGATCTACCTTGTCAAAAGCTTTTGCAAAGTCTAGGTAAACCACATCTGTATCTTTTCATTTATCATATTTTTATATATGCTTTCATGGTGGACTAACAGTTGGGTTTGTGTACTTTTTCCGGGTACAAAACCATGTTGTCCTATATTGAACAATCTATTTTTCATTAAATGTTTCATTATAGAGAGAGAGAGAGAGAGAGAGAGAGAGTGTTAGCTTAATACATTACCCTTAAAAAAAGAAATAAGTGGTTGACTTAAGAATATAGTGTGTGACTCTCTCCCCCATTCCACCAATCTATTTTTAGAAGTCTTCTCAACCCCGTTTTTACGAACTTTTTTCATTCTGTCACTTTCTCTTTGTTCTGAAATGCTCTATGTCTCTATGTTTTAGAACTGCGCATTTACAGTTTGTAAACAGTACAGGTAAAACTAGATCAATTCAAAATTATCTACTGTACAGTTAAAGACATACAGAGAAACAGTGCTGTAATACGTAGGTTGGCTAACTTCGAACGAAAGAGAGAGATAACAGTTGTCCTTACTTAAGAGAGTGAAATTTTTTATGAATTATTACGGACACACACACACACACAGAGAGAGAGAGAGAGAGAGAGAGAGAGAGAGAGAGAGAGAGAGAGAGAGAGAATTACAAGAAAAATTTGACCACTGATTAGCAACACTCATTCTTGTCATGTTAAATGACATGTCTGACAGCTTTGCCTTCCACCTTCTTACAAAAGATGAGGGAAGAATTTGTTTGTTCAAGATAATACAAACTTTGTATTACAGTTTTATTATTATTATTATTATTATTATTTGAAAATTAGTACATATTATCTTAAAAAGTTTATCATACAAATAAACATACCTGTTTACATGTACCATAAAAATTCATCTCTCTAAAAGAGAGAGAGAGAGAGAGAGAGAATTATTACTTTTAATAATATTTAATGTTAATTTACACATAAAAAAGCTTGAAAACTTATAAATTACATAAAAAAATTAAACAAACACTTTTGCTAGGTTTCTCAGTGTATGGAAATGTTAGCTTGTCTGTGAAAAAAAAACTGTGTATGACCATTAGTTAGGTTCCAATAAAAATTTGTGTGTCTGTGAATTCATGCAACTCGAATCGCAAGTTCAGGTATTACTTGTATATATATATATATATATATATATATATATATATATATATATATATATATATATATATATATATATATATATATATATATATATACATACATACATACATACATACATATATATATATATATATATATATATATATATATACATACATACATACATATATATATATATATATATATATATATATATATATATATATATATATATATATATATATATATATATATATATATATATATATATATATATATACATACATACATACACTCTTTCTACATACATATACATACATACATACATACATATATATATATATATATAACATATTATATCATAATATATATATATATATGATATATCAACATAGCTTCCCTTTTCTGGTGAAAGCTAGAATGGCAGGTGTAGGTCTGGCGGTTTCGACTTTATTTCCAAGCCATTGTGAAGGACTGATACAGCAGTGTGAGAAGTCACAAATATGATACTACAAAGAACAGTACTGATGACACATGCACAACATTAGAGCTCCATATCCCCCACTCAGGCCAGTGTCGGTAGGAGTGGCCTTTAAAACTCATTTGGCTAAAAATCACAATAGACTCTGAGGGGACATTGCTGATAAACAGACCATACCCACCTCAGATCCACACCTGACAGGTGTCATGGAGCGGAGTTTGGAAACTCATTAACATTACTACCCTCATCTGTGTTTACAAATATGATAATCCTATTTTCATATATCTCTACATGCCTACCTTAAAGTTTAAACAATTTACAAATTTCTTTTGATATTAAAGGATCAAGTTTATACATCCTTGATCTGATATTCATATTATGGTTGTAACTTTCTTTTATGAAGCTAGATTCAATGATGTTTCCTTTCCAGTGCATTATTAGAATATACAATCCTTTTGCCCCTTCCCAGTTGATAGCATGATTGTTCTCACTAACATGTACAAATATACCACTGTTCCCTTGTGCATATCTCTCACATTTCTTGTATTTGTTCAATTCTTTTTCAGTGCTTTCCCGGTTTGGCCAATATAAAAGTTGTCTACAAGACTTGGTCCACAGGGAATTTTATATACACCCCTTTAATATTGTCTGAGGCCCTTGATAAGTACATTTTTCATTGTTGTATTGTTCTGACGATTTCGACATTAACACCAAAATTCTTAAGAAGATGAGGATATCTTTCATACTATTATTATAAGGCAGAACAAGCAAATTTTTTGTGTTGTAAGGTTCTTTCTGGGTTTGATACATAGTCTTTTTGCCGCTTCATATGCACTGTTTAATACACTATCAGGATATTTCAATTTTTGCCTGCATTCCTAATCTTATCTATTTCATCATCAATATATTCAGGGCTACATACCATAATGCTCTTAAAAACATAGATGAAAACACTGACTTTTTAACAGTATTGCTTTGTCAGAATAGAAATGCACATAGGAAGAAATATTGGTGGGTTTTCTATACAAACTATATTTAAACCCACTACTATTTCTTCTGTATGAGGACATCCAGAAGCAGTAGTTTGCATCATTTTTTCCATTTCCATCGTGAATTTAATTGATGGTACTAATTGATTTAACTTAAGAAAGTTTTTACATCTTGGTTCCCTGGCCATACACAAATTATGTCGTCAACATACCTAAACCATGTTACATTAGTGGGATTATGTTGTTTAATATCTTCTTTTCAAAAATTCCATATATAAGTTACTTAACACTGGGGATAGAGGTTTCCCATTGCCATACAAGGAAAATTTTGTGAGTAAAATTTATAATTAAATTCAAATTTTACAATCTTTTACACATAATTTAATCAGTTCAATTAAGTACTTTTAGAAAATGGGATATCAGCTGTGTGTTCTCTAACAATTCAGATAAAAACATATCAGATCATCTATTGGCACCTTTGTAATAGTGATACAACATCAAAACTTACAAGCCTGGATTCACTATTAATTTCTACACTATTTAGTTTACAAGTGAATCCAGGCTTGTAAGTTTTGATGTTGTATCACTATTCACAAAGGTGCCAATAGATGATCTGATGGCGTTTTTATCTGAATTGTTAGAGAACACACAGCTGGATATCCCATTTTCTAAAAAGTACTTTAATTGAACTGATTAAATTATGTGTAAAAGATTGTAAATTTGAATTTAATGGTAAATTTTACTCACAAAATTTTGTCGTATGGCAATGGGAAACCCTCTATCCCCAGTGTTAAGTAACTTATATATGGAATTTTTTGAAAAGAAGATATTAAACAACATAATCCCACGTAATGTAACATGGTTTAGGTATGTTGATGACATAATTTGTGTATGGCCAGGGAACCAAGATGTAAAAACTTTTTTGCTAAGTTAAATCAATTAGTACCATCAATTAAATTCAACGATGGAAATGGAAAAATGATGGGTGCTTACTGTTTCTGGATGTCCTCATACTAAGAAATAGTAGTGGGTTTAAATATAGTGTGTATAGAAAACCCACTAATATTTCTTCCTATGTGCATTTCTATTCTGGACAAAGCAATAAGGTTAAAAAGTCAGTAGTTTTCATCTATGTTTTTAAGAGCATTACGGGTATGTAGCCCTGAATATATTGATGATGAAATAGATAAGATTAGGAATGCAGGCAAAAATTGAAATATCCTGATAGTGTATTAAACAGTGCATATGAAGGGCAAAAAGACTATGTATCAAACCCAGAAAGAACCTTACAACACAAAAAATTTGCTTGTTCTGCCTTATAATAATAGTATGAAAGATATCCTCATCTTCTTAAGAATTTTGGTGTTAATGTCGCATTTAAGAACAATACAACAATGAAAAAATGTACTTATCAAGAACTCCCCAGACAATATTAAAGGGTGTGTATATAAAATTCTGTGTAAGTCTTGTGACAACTTTTATATTGGCAAACCGGGAAAGCACTGAAAAAGAATTGAACAACATAAGAAATGTGTGAGATATGCACAAGGAACAGTGGTATATTTGTACATGTTAGTGAGAACAATCATGCTATCAACTGGGAAGGGGCAAAAAATTGTATATTCTAATAATGCACTGGAAAGGAACATCATTGAATCTAGCTTCATAAAAGAAAGTTACAACCATAATATGAATATCAGTCAAGGGATGTATAAACTTGATCCTTTAATATCAAAAGAAATTTGTAAATTGTTTAAACTTAAGGTAGGCAGTAGAGATATATGAAAATAGGATTATCATATTTGTAAACACAGTAAAGGGGTAGTAATGTTAATGAGTTTCCAAACTCACATCCATGACACCTGTCAGGTGGATCTGAGGTGGGGTATGGTCTGTTTATCAGCAATGTCCCCTCAGAGTCTATTGTGATTTTTAGCCAAATGAGTTTTAAAGGCCACTCCTACCTCGACACTGGCCTGAGTGGGGATATGGAGCCTCTAACGGTTGTGCATGTTCGTCAGTACTGTTCTTGTAGTATATATATTTGTGACTTCTCACACTCTGTATCAGTCCTTCAAATGGCTTGGAAATAAAGTTAAAACCGTCAGGACCTACACCCGTTTCTTATTTTTCACCTGTGGTAATGTGTGATAAATGAATCAATTACAAAAGTGATAATAATCATATATATATATATATATATATATATATATATATATATATATATATATATATATATATATATATATATATATATATATATATATATGGATACAGATATAATATAGATATATACATATATAGAGATATATAGATAAATATATAGATATAGATATAGATATAGATATGTAGATATGCAGTATATATAGATATACAGATATATATACAGATACAGTAGAACCCCGGTCCTCGACCGTACTAGAACTCGACATAATCGGATTTCGACACAAAATGTTGAGTAAATTTTGCGTCGGAGCTCAAACAACAAACCAGAATCCGACCCAATGAATCATATGATGTTTGTAGAAAAAAGAGCTCCGGGCGGCTGCCACTAGTTGGCGTTGTTGGTGGCGTTCTTCCCATGCGTATTTAAAAGCATTTAAAACCCACACATGCTGCTGCTGATGCTGCTGTTGTTGTTTGGAGAAGTACACCTTGTACAGGTATATATAATTTTTTTGGCTTTCTGCACTGAATTTTCATCCAATCATGGGTCCCAATATGTTACGGAATCATAATATTTACTGAAAGATGTTTTACAGTGATTTTATATACTATTCCAGTAGACTGTATGAAATTTACCATAAATACTGAATGTTTATGTAATTAGTACCGCGATACACCACCAGGGTGGCGCTGTGGTTTGTTTACATCTGCCACAAGCTGCCGAGTTCCGACGTAATTTAGGAAATTTTTCTTAATTTTATGATAACAGACATACAGTAATTCGGCTTATAAATACTGTATTATTAATTTAATGTGATAATCAGGCTTGTTTTTCAATGTTATCATTATTAACAACAGTTTTCGTGTGTACCCATTACAGTACATTCTGGTAGTGCCTATAGGCTACCTAGCCTAGCCTATGGTGCTCGGTCTATTGCGGTAATCGGCAGCATTGGTCATAGGCCAATTTTTTTGATACAGTATGCATTTAAAAATGTAAAGTGCTTCTGATACGGTAAGTTATTCAACTCTGAACTTATTTAATTGTAATTTGTATAATGTTTTGTATAAAAAAGGCAAGGTTGGGGTAATGACTGGTGGTCAGGAATGGATTAATCCATTTTCAGTTATTTCTTATGGGAGAATTTAACTCAGAATTCGACTAAAATCGAATCTCGATGCTTCTTCTGGACAATTTACATTGAGAACCAGGGTTCTACGTATATATATATATATATATATATATATATATATATATATATATATATATATATATATATATATATATATATATATATATATATATATATATACAGTAGAACCTTGGTTCTCAAAATTCATTCCAGAAGAAGTGTCAAGATTCTGATTTTTGTTGAATTCTGAGCAATTTCTCCCATAAGAAATAACTGAAAATGGATTAATCCATTCCTGACCACCAGTCATTACCCCCAACCTTGCCTTTTATACAAAAAACTTTACACAAATTATAATTAAATAGGTTCAGAGTTGAATAACTTACTTATTCAGAAGCACTTTTTACATTTTAAAATGCATACTGTATAAAAAAGTTGGCCTATGACTAATGCGACAGAGAATAAAGGCTAGTGAAGTAGCCTTATAGGCACTACCAGAATGTACTGGAACAGGTACATGAAAACTGTTGTTAATAATGATAATAATGAAAAACAAGCCATATCACATGAAATTAATAATACAGTATTTATAAACCGAATTACTGTATGTATGTTATCATAAAATTAAGAAAAATTTCCGAAATTACGTCGGATATGTTTATGTAATTAGTACCGCGATACACCAGGGCGGCGCTCTGGTTTGTTTATATCTGCCACAGGCTGCCGAGTTCCGACATAATTTCGGAAATTTTTCTTAATTTTATGATAACAGACCTACAGTAATTCGGTTTATAAATACTGTATTATTAATTTCATGTGATAATATGGCTTGTTTTTCAACAGCAGCAGCAGCAGCAGCATGTGTGGGCTTTAAATGCTTTTAAATAAGCATGGGAAGAACGCCACCAACAACGCCAACTAGCGGCAGCTGCCCGAAACTCTTTTTTCTACAAACATCATATGATTCATCGGGTCGGATTCCGGTTTGTTGTTTGAACTCCGACACAAAATTTACTCAACATTTCGTGTTGAAATCCGATTATTTCGAGTTCTAGTACAGTCGAGGACCGGGTTCTACTGTGTATATATATATATACAGTATATATATATATATAAATATATATATATATATATATATATATATATATATAATTTCTGACTCATCTTTCAGAGACCAGCAGGTCTCAAAACGTGGAACAAGCAATTGGGCTGGATCCACTGACCAATACAAGTCTAAAAGGAGTTGGAACCTGAAAACCAACTGCAGCCTTAAGATTAATTTATTACAACAAATGTCCAACCAGTCAGGTCCACTTTTCCCAAATCAAAACTTAGCAATGACCCAATAACAACATTTCATTAAGAACCCAATTAAATAGTTTAAACTCAATAAGATAGAAATCATCAACACACAATCACGTGTGGAACCAGAAAATAAAAATCAGACTAGATGTTATAATAAACCCAAAACTCTCAGGTGGAACAGTAATTGTCCACTGGGCCATACAAGACAAAAGAGTTGGAACCTGACAACTGCACCTAAGAGTTATTGAGACAGTAACCACTGCAACATCATATATGCTTGTTTTATGATTTTCCCAACTAACTCAGCAATACATATAACATTGGAGTAATTTGCGAAAATATATTCAAGATGTTTTGTGAATAAGATGACATTCATCATGCACAATCAGGTGTCAAATGAGAAATGATTTCTGACTCACGTACCCAAGATCATTATCAACCCCTGACCTGACCATATTAATCTTTGCACTGGGCCATAAATCAGTCTAAAAGACATTTGGAACCTTCGAGAGCAACTGTTAACACCCCAGTCAATCTACCTGAGATCTTCCTGAGTTGTTACCAGTTTTCCCAACAATCTCGCCATGAGATCTCCTGACAACATTTCCCTTCTTGCTTTTACCTGCTGATGCCATAAGATCAATCATCACCTGACCCACCACGACTCCTCCCACTGATGGGTATTTCTGACTGTGCAACAGGATCGAACCCAGGTCTATGGAAAGCAAGAATAACTTATCCACTGGGCCATGTTCCCTTTAAACTCTATATTGGATCATGAGAGATTGTTTCTATGAATTACCTCATTTGATCCCAGACAAACTGTCCAGTCAGTCACTGATTTGTTGCCTCGTGATTGTCATTGGCTCCATTATCAGAGGAATGTTAGTTAATAGCCACAAGGGCCCTCTTAACTTCTTGAATTCTTCATGCTTTTTGGATGTGCTTGGCCCAGCGTTATCGACTCTCCTCCAGACAAAAGAAATTGAAGACTTGTGATTGAAATTCATTTCGACTACAACCCAAGTGGTTCGGATTCCAAATACAAGGAGGTCCCGTTGCTAGAACCAATTGGTTGTTAGGATAAAAATAAGTCTAATCCTTCGGGCCAGCATATACCTGTCGTTTTGTTAACCAGCTCATTTGAGCTAAAATAGACCCATCCTCACCATCGTAGCCAAGTGGGCAAGTCAGGAGATGTTTTTAGGCTGAAAGCAGGAATGAAAATCTTGCTCCTTTTACCAGACACATATGGAGATCAGAAGATTCACAATGCCCTCTTAAAACTATTCTACATCTTAACTTTTTCAAGATAAGCTTGTAAATTAAGTAGTATTAAACTTGGTACTAGAAAATGAAGACAGTTTGATTGCCAGTCTGCCTAGTGTTGTGAAACAGCTCGGTCGGGTAAAGAAGGAGGTCAGAATTTGCTGTTGCAATTACATGTGTCTGGTAAAAAACAAGTAGATCCACTTTATGTCTATATTTCAAGCCTAAAATGAGCAATAAAAAAACGAAATCCACAAAATCATCCAATTGTCTGAAATGACCACAGTTAACTTGAGAAGAAAAATGTGAAACTTCATCCAAATCAAGGAAGACCCGAGAGATTAAAATGGGTCTAGATATAATCCTCCCATCATTTGGGACCACGAAGATCCTACAAGATGCCAAACCCGGAGAAGGGGAGCGGGCAATGTAATGCTCCCTTCTCAAAAGGGCAATCTCTTGCCAAAATTTACTAAAATCCCACAAGATGGAGGATGGGGAATAACTGGGAAGGTAAACAAGCCGGAAGATGCAAAGACAAAAGTGACTCTGTACCCCTAACTAACCATGCATTGAGGATTAGAGTGTTTAGGGACTCATGCCCCTCCTTAACATCTCCACTACCAAACTCTCTGAAACACTTCCAGAACACCAGAAATGATATTACAACCTCCTGCAGGCCAGGCAAAGGGACCATCTCCTTCTTTCAAAAACCCTTCTTGAATGTTAATGAAAGTTTCACCAGCTCCCAACAATCTTAGCTTGTAGGTAAAACGGACCTTCTGACTGAAATCTTATGGGGGACTGCACGCAAACACTTAGCCAGAGATGACACTCTGCTCATTTAGGAAATCCGGAACTTTGAGCTACTTAAACCAGAAAATCAAACATGTTGTGACTCTGGTGCCAATGTCGAAACACAAAGTTTACCATGGAAGAGACATCCTCCTAAACTAAAAACTGTTGCTGAGCGCAAAAGCCTCAACAGAACCCTCTTATGAAACATTTTAGATAATGAAAATGGATGATTCAAATGAAATCCCTCCTCTTCTTTTAAAAGATATAAATCTTTCAGCCCGAGAAATGTTAACCTGGTATGCCAACCCCAGCTAAGAAACTGAAAGTGATGAAATTATAAAACAACGAAGGATCGGAGGGAGCACGTAACTGTCCTGTTTAAATTTTCCCATTAACCCAGACAACATCCAAAACACATTTGGACAAGGCCTCTGACTGAGCTGAGCAGGTGTCCTCCAAGATACAAGCCTCCTAGATGTGACTGAGACCAGACATTTAACATTAACCTGTTGAAAGAATCTCAACAGATTAGCTTGGAAATAAACCCTGACACCACAGAAGGGTTACCCGCAAACATTGTAAAACCCATTCACTAAGAAGCAATTTGTTGAATTTATTACCTGACACACATTGAAGCATTATGTGAGGCCGCCTATTTCAACACCTGCTAACTCGGCGTATACCAGAACCAGATTCTTTGATGTTTGAGATTCTCTGGTTTCATTATAGTGATTCAATATGTTGTGAATTTGGTTGTGTAAATCCTCAGGAACCTTGGACTGCTGATAAAGGGAATGGATAAAGTCCACCATCTTCATAATACTCACTTTCATTATTCTCTGAGAAAAACTAATATCCAGTACTGGATCCTCTTCTTCAAAGGAACATAACAATTTTTAAAGTAAATTGTATTTTTCCTAACTATATGCAAACCTGAGGTCCTTTATCATTAGGAATTACTTTCAGGCGTAGGCTGAAACGGCCATGTTAAACTCTTGAGCAAGGTGGTTATAGTAACTACGGGCAATGCACGGAAATGCCTAACCCAGATGTAAACATTCCATTTTGCCTTTCTGAACCAGGTTCAGATTGAGGGGTGGCATGAGGTGGGCAGAAATGTAAAGGACCTGTTTTGATAGTTAGGAAAAAAATATAATTTACTTTAAAAACGCATTTGTTCCAGTACACAATATACAAACCCTCTGGTCCTTTACATTAGGAAGACTCACTGGTTGGAGGGAGGAATCTGAGTGAGTCTCCTGAACTGACTGGAGTTCTACACACACAGGCATATCCTGAACGTGAAAGCGAGGAAGGGGGACACTGCCTCTGACATAAGATCAGTGTAGGAACTGCAAGATCAAATGTCAGATACTGGACCTTTTATATAATATAAGAAACGTAACTATCATATAAATAGGCTGGAAGGATCTAGAGTCGGAGGCAGTAAGGTGTGTGCCGAGAGGGGTTCCCTTATTGCCAGTCTCTCCTTCCTCCTCTTGCTAGAGGAAGGAGATCTAATTGCTCCTATGATTCCTATAATCGAAAATAGAACGGGTGCTACGATGTGTAACTCAAAATATAGACTATCAGTGCCAGTTCCAGCAGCATTCACTTAAACTTGTTTCTCATCCCTATCTTGGAGAATTCTGTGGAGCCAGGATGGGGAAGGAGGAAGAAGAGAGGCCAGTCACTCTTGGAATCCTTCTCATTTTTTTAGAACCAACATAAAAGGCGAGATGACACGTCCTCTTTAAGGAGCTGGGTAAGACAACACAACTTGTTGAGCAGCCACCACAGAGCCAAGGAAAAAGGGTTCCAGGGCCTGTGCATCAAGACCTACGGAAGAAGACAAGACTGTGGTCTCAGAGACTTTCCTCGTCTCCTGACAGACCAACAGAATTCATAAAAACGATGGACCAAATGCGACTTCCGAGCTCAACGGGTGAAAGGTACGACGCGCGATCGGCTGCAGTCAGCTGCCAAGTACCTCCTTTGATCACTTCACGAAAGTCAGGAGGAAGATGTGTCCTTGCACACTTCTTCCTTGGGAGAGACAGTGATAAGCGAAAACGTTGATGACATCCAGGTTAGGAATGTCAAACCTTTCGGAAAGTACCACAGCTCCCAATAGGACAAAGTAACGAAATCTGGATCATCGACGTAAAGTCCAAGGAGGAGGAACAAGAAGGACTGGAACCCGACAGTTGATGCCAATGGATTTGGAGTCCACCTGTCCTTATCCGTGAGTGCCGAGTCGGGATGATCCCCATCCCAGTTCTTCCATCTTCGACGCCAAGGCCAGGGTAAGTGCAACATGGTCCTAAGAACATATCTCTATCCGACGACTCCTCCGCTTCGTCGTCAAAGCACGGACAGGAACCCTAAACGAGTCTTGTGCCACCCAAAAACAGTTCCTGGGAAGTATGACTGAAGAAGCTTCTTGAGAAAGCTAACTCTCGACAAATGAACGAGGTAGAAAAGGCTACTTCAGATAGAAGACTAATCGGAAAATAAGTTCTTCAAAAATGAAAGGGAGAGAAGCAGACCTATTATTTAAGATCGAAAAAGTCCAGACTTGACAAGCGACTCTGACCCAGAAGAAGTTCCGACAATGACACCACCAGCGAAGATGGATCCAGTCCCTGGGACAGTGTTGCAGAGGACTTTCAAGGGATATCCAGCCATATCCGTTTTCCTTCCTCGAGAAAGCCTGTGCTTGTTTTAGTAAAGCTGGAAAGTCTCCCTAGTCCTGAACACACAGGGATGTACTGCCTCAAGAACCGCTTCTTGTGTAGCTGCACAGGAGGTTGGGTCAAGGAATTCTTCTCGATGCCTCGTGCAATCAGGTCGGAAATAAGGACCCCCAGTGAGAGAAAGTATTTGTCTGTAA
This sequence comes from Macrobrachium rosenbergii, assembly GCF_040412425.1. Taxonomy (NCBI): domain Eukaryota; kingdom Metazoa; phylum Arthropoda; class Malacostraca; order Decapoda; family Palaemonidae; genus Macrobrachium; species Macrobrachium rosenbergii. The sequence continues at coordinate 31,333,465 of NC_089747.1, forward strand.
CTCAGGGGTGAGCAATGTTTGTGAACCCCATGCTAAACGGACAAATACGGAGGGAAAAAACGTTGATATCGAGTTTTCACCAAAAGACAGCATGCCTCAACAGAGCGGCCCCTGGTCTGGTATGAAGGAGCGAGAAAAACTACCAACTTGTGTGCAGGGAGGCAACAGAAGGATGGTAGGGATTTCTCAGTCCAGCAGTCTCTGCATGAGTCTTCGTGAAGAAAGAGTGAGCAGCATGTTCTGTCCTGATCACTCAAACCCGAGGCCAGGCTTGCCTTGATGGCCATCCCCACCAGGAATGCATCTGGTTAATTGAGCTGTCGAGTGTGCAATAGAACAACACTATAGTACCTGCAAATGTCGAGATGAAACAGGAGGAAAAAACGATTACCTCCTGTTTTTGTCGACAAATTCCACTACTGTGGTTTTGTTGTTCAATGAAACCAGTGAGTGCACACAAAACCCATCCTGAATTCTCGGATGGCCAAAAGGCTGCCCTGAGCCCAGGATATGATGAGAAGGTACTAATCATCTTGGTCACACAAATTCAAGACAAGGTCTTACCAGTGTGCGCCTATTCCTCAATCTGTGAATCTGTAAGTAGACACAAGATGTGAGGGAAATATGCAAGAATATTTGAAGGTTCCTTAATCAAGCATTAGCCTAACTCTTTCCTCATACATCGAAGAGGAAAGAACGGAGGAAAGGAAGCAGACTTCCATTCTCCACCATGGGGAAGCTTCTGCAAGATGACAGGGTACCGAGACAGGTTCTGGTGGGGACGTGTGTATCGCAGCATTTCTTTTGGGCAAGTTAGCTCTAGCCAACTGGCATTTCCCGAATCGGGAGCACGGAGAGGTGGTGGGATGGAAGTTCGATGGAAAGAATTGCTGACCTAAGGGAAATAGATACTTCTCCTGAAGGAATCCATTCCCAGGTCTCGGCAGTGTGTTTTTTCCAGAGACTATAAGTATCATTTTTTCCAGGCATCAGCAGTTGCAATCTTCTTCTGAAGCCTAGGACTTCTTAGCTAAGGAGTTGAAGGGGGCTGGCTTGAACTCAAAGTCGAGTTAAGATGACTAAGACCCAAATGTTCTTGGCCATTGTCCAAAGGACAAGTCAGTGCCCTGGTGGGAACCTTTGATTACCTTGGTATCTGGCAAATCTTTTGTGAAAAAGAAAGGCAGAACCAAGTAAAGGTTCGTTCCCAAGGGTCGAGCCAACTCGGGACTTATTGGAGACCCAAATTGGGACAAAGTCCTTCTTAGCACCAGAATTGCCCAAAAAACTGCAGTCATCAAGACCCTCCGAGGCAAGAAGAATTCATATTCTGTCAAGGCAGGGGTGGAAGCTTGGTGTCTCGACCTGAATTAACTCCTTCGAAGAAAAGAATTCATCAGGTCCAGAACACTCTCGGAAGCCAGGACCGTGGCAGTTCCTGACACTCTCGGCGCCTCGGAAACTGCAAGGGTTGCAAGTGATGAAGGTTATTCATTGGGGAGCCGTGGTCCTGTCCCAGGGATCCTCGCTTTCTACCTTGGGAGTCATATGAAGTTCTGAGAACACGGGGTTCTTGGAACTTGAAGAGGAAGACCCTCGCTGTTCCGATAAAAACTCCTGTACCTCTCCTTGGAGGGAGACCTTGACAGATCCCATGAAACCCTCCTCAGCTACCTGGTTATAATCCGAGAGAATCGGGGACCGATACCCAAAGCACGCCAGGCAGCTGAACTCCGAAAGAAAATTTAGTCGGAGCCCTCTCTGTCCATCTCGCGCCTCTCGGAACAACCAAGAGGAGAAGAGAACAGGTGAGGAGAAAAGAGTATCCCTACCTGTCCTGCCAGTAAGATAAGCAGGAGACGGACCATGAGCGATAATCAACCGAAGAGATTACTGCCACACGGGGGAAAGAAGAGCACTTGTGCCTGGCAAAGTCTTTCCTGGGAAGAGCAAAAGTTCACTCAAACATAGACGAGAACCCGAATGGAAAAAAACCGAGTAGGGCCGAGCCGAGCCGAGCCAAGTCCAGCTGGTTGGGTATGCGGCAAGGGGGCAGGCGAGGCTCTGTTACGAAAGAGCCAATCCAGTCTGGCAAGCTGAGTCAACTCGAGCCGAGCCAGTCTGGCATGGATCCTGAATGATGTCCCTCATGAGCCATTGTAAATAGTTTTGACAAGGAAATCATAACTGGGCAGGCCAGACTTTCTGCTGTGAACAATTGCTAGTTTCCCCAGAACTCTAAACTCCTTCGAGGCCGAGGCCCTCGAGAAGAAGGTTCAAGGGGAATTCTGTGTCTGCTATCTTGCATGCTTGAACCCTAAAGTTCAAGACACAAGAAAGAAGCCCGCCCGTTCAACCCAAGCAGCTGGCAGGCAGAATCGAACACCTGGCGTCTCAGCACCCAGACACCTTTTGTACCCAGACACCTGGGTGTCTCGGCACCAGACACCTCCAGACACCTGCCTCCCCCATTTCTTGAACAGATGGATTCATAAGGCAACTACCCACCTGACTTCTGAAAATCGGAGGAGGCTGCTTTTGTTTCCTAATAGACAAAAGAGTGTCTGGTGGACCGAGCACAGAACCAGTCTTGAGATAAAAGGCACTTTCTTCGTAACCTAACCTAACCTAACCTCAGAGCGCCAGATTCAAAATTCTAACTGTGTATGATTGACTTCGATGAAGAAAATTGAGGAGCCTGTTTGTTACCTAATAGATTAAAAGAGGTAGATTCACAGACTCGAGGCAGTCTTAGATGCAGACTTCCAACTGGCCCTGAAACTGGAATGCCACGGAGAATGCAAGATGTTCTGGCGCCCCAAACGCAAGATCCACAGGAAAGGGGATGAGAGAAACTTGTCTCCCCTAGAAGAAGTCAGTCCCTTAGAAGTCCCCAGGACTCCCAAAGTGAATCTCTTCCCTGCTTCTTCTGATGTTAGAACCGAGTAGGATCGAGACACCAGGCTGGGAACCCGACCGAGCACTGGCAAACACTTTTAAGCGCTTGCGGTGCTGGCAGGAAGAGGAACCAAGACACCTGGGTGCCTCGGCCCTTTCTCTCGCACTGCTCCCGAACTGGGCCCAGGAAAATCTCTCCAGACCAGATCAGGATACTCAATATTCCATAGAATCTCGAGCACTCAACTGATCTAATGCAAGCGCCTTGCAGCCCCATCTTAGAGGCGGAACCTCTAAGACTCGAACAGGATCGCAAACTGAGGTCTGCGCGCCCCGCTTGGTTTATCAGGTAAACACAAAACCCAGGGCTATGAATCGGTTTCCTAACCTGAAGGTCGGGAAGAGCCAACGAGAGACCCACTGCCTCCTCGGAAGGAGGCAGTCCCTAGATTTCCAAGGGCATCAAGGGAAGAAGCAGCATTCCTTTCCTTCGGCCGATGGAGGCTGTCCGATTCTCGGGACCCCAGGACCTCGGGAGAGGAAGGGAAGACGCAGCAGAAGACGAAATCGGAGATAAGATGAAGAAGAAGGGGCTACTTCCACAGGACAGCTTCCTTCACCTCCACTCCGACATCTTCTACAGGATGGTGGACACAGGTCGTAACCTCCAGGGTAGTCCGGCAGGAACACAACGGACGCAGCCAGGACACCACCACCAGGAGAAGCATGATCAGGACAGCCGATGCAGGAGCTACGGCAGCAGTGTATGGGAAGGCAGGAGCTACTGCAACTTTTCAGGAACATCACCTCAACAGGACGACTTCCTTAATCTTCACGCCGACATCTTCTGACAGGATGGCGGACATTGTAACCTCTGGGACAGCTGGCAGGAACGCACGGAAGCGGCCCGGGCACGACCGCCAGAAGCGGCAGGAATGATCAGGACAGCCATTTTACAGCAGGAGCTACAGCAAAGGTTCGGAGAGCAGGAGCTATTCAACGGCCAGGAACGTCTACTTCCACAAGGCGACTTCCTTCCCTTCACGCCAACATCTTCTACAGGATGGCAGACATGGTAACCTCCAGGGCAGCTGGCAGGAACACAACGGAAACGGCCCAGGGCACGATCACTAGGAGAAGAAGCAGGCACGATCAGGACATCCGATGCAGGAGCTACGTTAGCGGTTCGGAAGGCAGGAGCTACTGCAACAGACAGAATGTCATTGAAAGTCACCAGCAGCAACAGGAGCGATCAGGGCGGCTGCGGCAGGAGACCAGGAGAGCAGCCCAGAGACTGTTGTCGAGTTGACAAGAGCAAAACACAGGGAACAGCAGGAGCAGATGGACCACAGATACGCAGGAAGCATTGCAACAGCATACATGAAAACCAGCAATGACAGCGATCAATCTACATCGGCGGAACAGAGTCAGAGCGATCCCAACGTGGAAATATGTCATCTAATCAGGTATTGTGGTCAATCCCAAAGCAACACTGAATGAATGTCAGGACTGCTTCATGCATGATATTCTTGATATATCCAGCCAACTACTGCTGTGTCTGCAATGCTCACTGTCAACCTGAAAGAAAAACAAAGATGATTAGTAGAGGAGGCTCCTCTCCCGCTACAAGGGAACAGCCCTATGCAGCGGGAGGAGGTACTCTCTAGAAGAGGTTGCTCGATCGCTCCCCTTTGCCCGACAAGGTCTTACCAAGGAGAGAAAGGAAGAACCTGGGAGAGAAAAAGGATGGAGAGGAGGCCACCAAGGGCGCCGTGGAAGCGAACTTATCGACAACGCCCGTAACCTCCCACCCACCCCGCAAATCTCTAAGCGCAGGCGGCGAGAAAACACTCAGCATAAGTAGGAAGAAATTAGTGATGCCCTTACACACGGAGGGCGGAAGCCCAAGAAGGGAACTAACTCTTACGTCCCGATGGATGTAGGGGAGTGAAGATATTACGTCCCAAACTATATCCCGAAAGTACAGGGGCGCCTTCAGTATTTACGTAAAGGGCCGCTGGAGAGAAGCATTACCACTTGGTTACGCTACTCCAGTTATGCCCTTGGCCGTCAATCCCAAGACAGTGCAGGGAACGACAGCTTATGCAAGGTTATCACAAATCGTGGGTTTGTATTAATAAAAATCAAACACACGTATATATAAACAAAAATACAGAAAGATCCCACCGGGATAATAAGAGCTTAACGACAGTCAGACAGAGAGAACGAAAACACGTCAGCAACGCATGACGGCCGAAAGCAAACTGGAATGTTTACATCCGGGCAGGCGGGTATCCCTGCCTACCTGGAGATAATTACTGCCTAACCACCTTGCTCAAGAGTTTAACGGCCGTTTCCAGCCTACGTCTGAAAGTAATCCCTAATGTAAAGGACCGAGGGTTTGTATATTGTGTCGGAACAAATATAAATCAATGATATGGTTGAACGGGTTCCCTTGTGTAATGAAGAATGTCTATGCACCACACGGCACCTTGGAGCCAGACTACAATCGTCATCTGCTGCTGAAGAGAATTGCTCCGGGCTATCGCAGTGACTGCAAGAGGGGCCCGCTGAATCCTTGCCCTTCTTACAAGGCACGGGAGAAGAGATCTTCGCTCTCTGCCTGACCACTTTTCACATCATTCTTTTTTTCCTGGGGCGTGATTTGTCCCATCCCAGCGCTGTGAAAACCTGGGACTAAAAATCCTCAGATCTGGAGGACATGTGGACCCAGCACTCACATCTTGAAGGCCTTTCCAACGACCTTTGGATGAGTGTTGTCTGGGATCCTCCGAGCAACAGGTCAAGTTCCAAGGGGTCGTAAGCCTACTGGGGAGTCGTCCGAGGGGAAATACCCCACGACCCCTTGGTGGCCATGTTTGACTCCTCCCCAGGTACTGGGGAGTTCTTGAGTCTCCCTCAGGGACCTTGGCCTTCCTGAATTTCTTCGGGCCGAACAACCACCTCCTTCACTACCACTGCATCATCTAGCAAGTGGGCCCATTCCGGAGGGGAGCTTCCTGAGCTGGACTTCTATCTATCAGCACTTTCAGGTACTGATAGAGCGTTAATTTACGATCGACTGGTGCATGGGTTTGTCAACTCTCAGGCTGACAATGGTGTTGGGATCAGAAACGTCAGAGTTCTGTTTTAATTCAGGTTTGCACAGGTGGACTCCATCTAATGGAGCTGGATCAGAAGAAATTACTGGTTTCATTTAGCATCCGACTTAGCAGATGAATTACCTGACTATAAGCTAAATGGACTTTTCACTAGTTTCCACTCCAGAAATAATAATATCACATTCTCTTCCTATCTCTAGGCAGTTTCTTAACAATGACCTACTGGATCTAAAGTTTTTCTAGAAACTCCCATTCACTAAATTCAAACTTATTTCATAAAACCAACTAAACACATTTGTCCCTGACATTGAATACAAATAATGTTAATCATAAGATTCTTAGTAAGTCTAGTTATTGCAACCTTTGCTACATTAAACCAAATAGAATTACAGTGTCAGACATCATGGAAAAAAAAAGACAAGTCAAAAAACAGGCAAAAATTCATAAAATGATGATAAAAAAGGCCCAAAACAAGACTAAATTGTGATGAAAGGCTATGAAAATAAATACTTCACCAATGCAGATGGAGGTAGCTAAGAACAGACAACCAGAAAGTATGAAGAAGCTAAAATTCAAGCTGTAGTTAGAACCAAGTACTTCAACCACAGACTTGTCAGAAACAAATTGAAGCTTTTGCCATGGATTGTAAGCTATTCTTCCCCCACATGGGCGGGAAAAGATGCAGATAAAGAAAACAAAAGAAGCTATGACCCTAAAATGTCAAAATTATAAGCTGCCAGTTAAAATTCAAGAAAACTACTGAAATAACTGAGCTAATTAAAGGGTAAGTTAACTTATATAAAAATGTATTTTATAATAAAATGAGGTTTTGTACATACTTACCTGGTAATTATATATATAGCTGTAGTCTCTGACGTCACGGCAGAAAATTGAAAATCGCGGGCAGCACTAATGAATGGTCACGTGATACCCTTCCCACCGCCCTCTACAGGTGAGTGAGAGGAACCATAACCCAAACTCTTCATATGTTTATGCCATACCTGCCCATGAGAGGGGAGGAGGGAGGGCTTTGATTATATAATTACCAGGTAAGTATGTACAAAACCTCATTTTATTATAAAAATACATTTTTGTACATGTAACTTACCTGGTAATTATATATATAGCTGATTGGCACCTTGGAGGTGGGCCATGGCAGCTAATATGAAAAAGTCTAGACAATTGTGAAAATAAAAAATACAATGATGGTTCCTTACCTGTTGAGGTAGCTGATTTGATGGATACTGCCTCTTAATCTGCTATCCTCAACTTGCACCAACTAGGTATATAGACCTGAGGTTAAGTGCTAGAGGGCTACATGCCAGTCGAGGGCTCACCGTGGACTATGCATGATAACCAACCAAATAAATGCCCCTGCCCAGGGCGCAGTACACGAAAAACACATAGAACAAGGTGTCACCAATAACCTGTACCTTAAAAATATTACCCAAATTGTAAGACTGTTGGGTACTCCTAGTCACAATGTACCCCAGACATCCCAGAAAACAACAACGCTAACCTTAAGCAAGAGAAAGCATCACAAGGAAGGATCGACTTCCTTTATTCCCTTACCCAACACCGTGCCAGTCACCACAAACGGTCCCAACGTACTGCATCCATCATATATTGTCTCAATCTCTCAAATAATGAGACGCGAACACTGACCTACATTTCCAAAATGTAGCTTGAATAATTGAATCTAAGGAAAGATTCCTCCTATATGCCAACGAGGTTGAGACTGCTCTCACCTCATGTGCTTTAACTTTAGAAATTTGAAGCTGCACATCTTCTACCTGGTTGTGAGCTTCTACAATCAGGTCTCTCAAAAAGAAGGAAAGAGCATTCTTCGAAAGAGGCCTACTCGGATCCCTCACAGAACACCAAAGATTAGGAGAAGGACCTCTCACTGCTTGAGTCCTTTCGAAATATACTTTTAATGCTCTTACTGGGCATAAAAGTCTTTCTTCTTCATCTGGTCCCACCAAATCCGAGACCAGGGATCAAAAAGGATCTCGGCCAAGGCTTAGACGGAGTCTCATTCTTTGCCAAAAAACTCAACAATGAAGAACAGACTGCCTTACCCCTAGAAAACCCAATTCTCTTATCTAGGGCGTGCAACTCACTGACTCTCCTTGCTGTAGCCAAAGCTACCAAGAAGATTGTCTTCCTCGTAAGGTCTCTGAAAGAGCAAGACGATAATGGCTCAAACTTACTGCCCACAAGCCATTTCAAGACCACATCTAAATTCCAGGAAACCAATCTCTCTCTGGAATTCTTGGATGTTTCAAACGATCTGATAAGATCTGACAAGTCCTTATCATTTGAAATATCCAGGCCCTTATGCCTAAAGACTGTCGAAAGCATTGCTCTGTAGCCCTTGATCGACGACGAAGACAGCTTCCTATCCACACTCAGATACAGGAGGAAGTCTGCAATCTCTTCTAAAGTGGTCTTAGAAGATGATGTGCAAGTCTTCCTACACCACTCTCTGAAGTCTGACCACTTAGCTTGATAAACTGCTGTGGAGGACTGTCTACGAGCTCTAGCGATGGCTCTAGAGACCTTCCTTGAAAAACCTCTAGCTCTGAGGCAACGTTCGACAGTCTGAACGCAGTTAGCTGAAGAGCGGATAGACCTCCATGAAATCTTCGGAAGTGAGGCTGTCTGAGTAGATCTACTCTCGGTGGTAAAAGCCTCGGGAAGTCTACGAGAAGACTTATCAAGTCCGGGAACCATTCCCTTGCTGGCCAAAACGGAGCAACCAGCGTCATACGCACGTCCTTGTGGGACAACACTTTTGTTAGAACTGCTCTCAACATCTTGAACGGAGGAAAGGCGTAAAGGTCCAGACCTGACCAGTCCATCAGCATTGCATCCACGAAGACTGCCCCCTCGTCCGGCACTGGAGAGCAATAAAGAGGCAGTTGAGTTGTCTTCTTGGTGGCAAACAGATCTATGAGAGGACGACCCCATAGATTCCACAGTTGGAGGCAAACTTCTTGATTTAAGATCCACTCTGTTGAGAGTACTTGAAAGCTCCTGCTTAGCTCGTCTGCCCTCACATTGAGCTTTCCTGGAATGAACCTTGTCATCAACGCCGTTTGGTTGTTTTCGCCCATAACAGAAGATCTCTCGCTACCAGGTATAGCGAGCGAACGCAGTGGGTCCCTCCTTGCTTTTTTATGTATGCGAGAGCTGTTGTATTGTCTGATTGGACAATCACTGCCTGGTTCCTTACCACCTTCGAAAATTCTAAAAGGGCTAAATGAATGGCCTTTAATTCCTTCAGATTGATGTGCCACCGAAGTTGTTCTCCCTTCCATCGGCCTGCTGTTTCCAACTTGCCTAACGTGGCTCCCCATCCTAGATCTGAAGTGTCTGCACACAAGATGAGGTTGGGGTTCTTTGGGAACAGTGAAATTCCTTCCTGAAGTTTCTCTGGAGAGTTCCACCAACTGAGGTCTGCCTTTATCTCCTCTGAGATTTGAAAAACAAACGAGTCCGGGCTCTTCTTCCTGTCCCAGACTTCTCTTAAAAAGAACTGAAGGGGCCTTAGATGTAGTCTCCCCAAACTCACAAACGGTTCTGCGGAAGACAACTTCCCCAGAAGGCTCATCCACTCGTTGGCCGAGCACTGGGTCTTCTTCAGAAAATCACGCACTTTCAACAGGCACGACTCTACCCTCTCCACCGACAGAGAAGCCTGAAAAACTACTGAGTTCATCTGAACTCCCAAATAGACTAATTCTTGAGATGGCACCAGATGTGACTTCTGCCAATTTACCAGAAGTCCCAGTTCTTCGGTTAGATGAAGAGTCTTTTCCAAATCCTTCACACACCTTTCCTTCGTCTTCGCACGCAGGAGCCAATCGTCTAAATAAAAAACTGTTCTGATCCCCAACAGATGTAGCCACTTCGCCACTGATGACAAAACTCTGGTGAAAACCTGGGGGGCCGTCGAGAGGCCGAAGCACATTGCTCTGAACTGAAACACTTCGCCCTTGAACACAAAGCGAAGGAACTTCCTCGAAGCAGGATGGATCAGGATGTGGAAATACGCATCCTGGAGGTCGATGGATACCATCCAATCTCCTGGAAGAAGGGATGACAGCATTGATTGAGTGGTTTCCATCACAAACTTTGTCTTCTTTGACAAACAGGTTCAAAGCACTCACATCTAGAACTGGCCTCCAGCCTCCTGACGCCTTTGGTACTACAAAGAGACGATTGTAAAATCCTGGGGAGAAAGGGGGGAGAACTTTCTCTATTGCTTCTTTCTCTAGCAAAGCTGACACCTCTTTCTCTAGAGCACAACATTTCTCTGAGTCTAGAGAATAAGCCATTAAGACCACTGGTTCCCTGGACAAAGGAGGGTCCTTCAAGAATGGAATTGAATAGCCTTCCTTTAAAACCGAGACTGTCCAAGGTTCTGCTCCCCTTTCTTCCCAGACTGTCCAGAAAGCTGACAGTCTGGCTCCTACTGGTGAGTGAAGGGAGGCACTCTCACTTCTTGTCGGAGGGTTTGATCGCTTTAGGTACAAAACGACCTCTCCTCTCGATCTGGGAAACGATTTAGCAGGGCTCTTCCACGAAAGGGCCGACCTTGAGATTTCTCCGTCGACGTTGTCGGGCGAGCAACTGTTGAAGGCAACGGTTTAGGCTTCTTGGTGGACTGTGCCAGCAAGTCTTGAGTTGCCCTCTGTTGAAGAGTCGAAGCGATCTCAGATACTATTTCCCTCGGGAAAAGATGTTTCCTATCTAAAGGAGCGAACAACAAAGCTGACTTCTGGGACCGAGAGACACCTTTAGTGGTGAAAGAACACCATAGTTCACGTTTCTTGAGAATTCCTAACGTAATCACGGAAGAGAGTTCCATAGCCGCATCTCTAATGCTCCTGTCGATGCAAGCTAACACGTCAGACAGGGAAGCGAACTGATTGTCCTGAAGGGCGCAAGCTTTTAGTTTCCTTCCAAGAGCTCCAACCGACCAATCGAGGAAACTTATAACTTCCAAAATCTTAAAAGCATTCTTGCAGAGGTGATCAAATTCAATGTAGAAAAGAATACTTTGGCTGAATTAAGAGCCGACCTCCTGGCCGAATCTACCAAACTAGAGAAATCTCCTTGGGAGGAGGCAGCTACTCCCAACGAGAAAGATTCTCCAGTCTCGTACCAACCACCACCACGAGACGACAATTTCGAAGGGGGAAAACAAAACACAGTCTTCCCTTGTTCCCTCTTCTCTGCAAGCCACTCCTCCATTTTCTTCAATCCTTTCTTGGCCGAAATAGAAAGAACTAATTTGGTAGCCAGCGAAGTGTCTGTCCTATTATCACGAGCGTATTGAGATTCCGGAGAAGCTGGGGATACTGGTGAAAAGGAATCCGGAAAATTCTCCAGAAAATACTGAAGCAGTTGCTTATAGCTCGATAAAGGCTTCTCTTTCTCTGGTTGTACCTCCGCCTCCGATTCCGAAGCAACATCACCACCAGAAATCGGAGAAAGAGCCAAGGATCTAGATGGAGGAAGATTCGTCTTCCGAGGAGAATGCAGCACAGGATCGCTCGTAGGAAGCCGCACATTCGATGAAGGAGCATCCTTAGAAATCGAAGCAACTTGCAGTTCGTTCACTGAAGGATCACTTTTTTCCACAAAGCCGAGAATACTATCAAGCTTCCTATTCATTTCCGCCAAAAACAAATCTTGAGGCAAGGCGGAAGAAGGAGAATGCGGAACTGAACGAGGCACGGAGACCGCAGGTGTTGGAGCTTGACGAGAGTCACCAGGAGAAACAATTTTTGGCGCATGGCGCCAGGAGGATTGTAGGGTGGCGTATGGCGTGATGAGCCAGGCGAAACGAAGGATGGCGCATGGCGCGTGGCGCTAGATGCAGCAATCATGCCAGAAGCAGCAACAACAGGCAAAGACGACACCAATCTCTTCTTACGCAAGCGTCTCCGCGCTTCCAACACATGCCTCTCGTCTCCCGAATCGACGGAATGCGAAAAACATTCGGGCTCCTCCCAAAAACTACACGAAGGAGGTTGATCTTGAAGCGCCACTCTTTTCTTGGGAACTGCCAAAGGAGATGCCAACCTAGACCTCTTGAATGGTCTCGAGACATCTTTACGGGCGCCAACCTCTCTTAGGCGAATCCTCACTCGACATACTCGAAGACATACACCTCCTTGATGTGCCTTTTCTATGGCTAACATCTGCATCCTGGGAAGCGGCAACAGGACTGCTTGAGGGGCCAACTGCTCAGGGCAGGTCCCACTCACCTCCCTTGGGCTTTCAACTTGCCTCCTCCTGGTGCTAGGGAGTTTGACAGAGGTCCAGGCCTAGGAGAATGAGTGGGCCGAACAGCCAGCTCCTCCACTGCACTATCACAAGACACTGCACTTCTTACTACCAAAGACTTACTCATCCGCTCCATGGCAGCAAGCATCACACTAAAACGCTGCATCCATCTGCTGTGTCTTAAGACTGGCCACGGTATCGGGTTCGGGAATAACGGGTCTGGGATAGGAGATTTGTTAGAAGGACTATCAGGGTTAATAACCGAAAAAGATACATCCTGACTATCACGGGAGGATAAAGAGGAAGTCCTAGCTGAAGCTTTTCTAGCTCTCTTTTTTGAAGCCTTCTCAGATAAGCATTTAAAATCTTCCATTCTTCCCCTGACAAATCCTTACATTCTTCACAGGTTAACGATACCGAACAAACCTGTCCTCTACACCCCAAACACACAGAATGAGGGTCAATGGTAATTTTCCCTAATCTAGTTTTGCAGCCCTTGCTACAAAACCTATACACTGAGGGACCAGTGTCCAACATAATGCTAAATAAGGAAGACGGGGATGAAAAAAGCTAAGTACAAACAATGTCTGCCAAAGATTCAAATCAAACAATTGTACATCACCAACAATGTCCAACGAAAGAATCAGCGATAATTCTCTGCTAAGCTGCACCGGCTTACCGGTACCACACGGCAGAAACATATAAAGAGTTTGGGTTATGGTTCCTCTCACTCACCTGTAGAGGGCGGTGGGAAGGGGTATCATGTGACCATTCATTAGCGCTGCCGCGATTTTCAATTTTCTGCCGTGACGTCAGAGACTACAGCTATATATATAATTACCAGGTAAGTTATATGTACAAAATTATATTTTTCCTAGGTATGCAAACCAGAGCCTTTCATGTGGAGTCAATTGCTGAAACTTGGCATCAGGAACTACCCTAAAATAGTTGGTGTGGGCTTATGATGCAAGGCTCTGGCTTGTTTACCTAGGGAATATATAAATTACTTAAAAAATTTGTGATTTGTTCCTATGGTAATAAAAACCATTGCCTTTTAATATAGGTGACTCACCCCTTAGGTGGGGGGATAATCTCTCAACTGACTGGCAGGTTGAATATCCAACCAAATATGCCATGCTCTCGTCATGAGTAAGAGAAGAGGGGCAATGACTCTTGTAACCTTCTATACAACCTGGCACAAAGTTTGCCCAAAAGTTGGCACTCTGGTGTGAGAGGAAAGTAGGAGCCTTCCCTTCCATCACCAACAACCTCTGGAACTCCACTCTCTCATCACTGGATGAGACAAGTGGTGGCAAAGTTAACTAGTGTGTTCAACCATAGAGTGAGCCACAATGCTGCCTGGAGGGAGGCCAGGGCAACTGAATCCAAGGCTCCCTACTCTGCAGATGAGAATGATGTACCTTCTTCTCAAGAGTATCTCCAGAGGGAGGTTGTTAGTCAGACTGCATACGGTCCAACTGTATGCACATAAAACTTTCTTTGACATGTCAAGGTGGAGGAAGGAACTTGCTGCAATTGCTGGACCTTCTAATCTGGTCGGCATCACAATGAACATGTGACCACAGCAATCTGAACAGTCTTGTTTCAAGAGTACACCTGAGGGAGAGCTCATTCAGTGAGAACGGTTTTATATGTGGCACCTGGTTTGCCTCCTTCAAGTCACTACACTCATGAATCACCTCATGAAAGCAATGCTCTCACTTGGCTTGCTGGGGTCCTGAAGGTGGTGGACTGTCTGGTCTTATGAGATTCCCTAAAGAATGAGAAGGATCTCTTTCCCCCAAGGGGCGGATGACATGCCAGCCTTCCTCAGTGATTGCTCAAGAGAACATGGCAGATGATCAGCACCAAAGGCATCCATCTTTGAACCATGTACTTAAGAGGAATTCTGAATAGAACATCATCCCAAAGAGAAGTTATCCTACCTGTAGGAATCCCCATGAATGGCTGAAGCCAATATATTAAAGGTGAGAGAGCATATGTACAACTGTGCAAGGACACATCCAGGGTTCTGGATTGACCAGACACCAGTTGAGGAGCAGCACAATCACATGCTCTTGCATGAACCCTGTATCTGTACATGCATGGCCTGGGGGCCATACTAGCTCTGGAGTGTGGTGTTTGGGCCAACCCTGTTCTAAATATTTCAACTGAACCATGGGGTTTAAGAGTCTGGTGCATGCCTATGATACAAGAAATTGTGAGAGAAACCAGTGTCTTTGCCAAACTCAGGAACTCTTGCGTTAATTCTACCTACAGTAGATGTCTAAACTGTAGGTGAGTAGGCATTGCCTCCAACCCCTGAAGTGGGAATGTCATCATAGTCTTAAAGGACCCCTTGTGTGCGGGCTTCTCCTTCCTCCATGAGAAAGACTGGGTGGAAGAAGACGAAGAGCAGGAAGAGGAAAAAAAAAAGAAAGATGCATTTGCACTTCTTCACCTTAATCTTGTCATAGGTCTTGCTACAACCAAATGGTACAGAACTGGTTGAGGCAGAATCATATTCATTGCCAGGGTACAGGCCATGATCAATACAACAGAGGTATCTCCCACCAGCAAGACGAGCACTACAGGAAGCTTAACTATGCTGAGCTTCTTAGTGGGAGTGGTAACTTGAACTTATGCAGCACAGTGTTGCTGAAACGTGGAAATGTGGCCTCCGGTGTGGAAGTTTTGATGCACAAGATGATCGGGTGCAGAAGTGGGGGACTTCACTTTACAGTCTGCCACAACAAGTGTGGAAAAAATTTCCACACTCTTTTTAGGGGTTTATTGTGGTCAGATCTATTATTTTCTTATATAATTCATTGACCTATATTCTCGGTCATTTGCATATTTATATATGTTTATATAATAATGACAGAATAAAAAGCCATCAAAGAATGGTTGTTTACGTCGAATCATGAAGTAGCAGAAGTCAGTCAAGCAATGTCTTGATTGACACGTTAAATGCACATGACAACAGAGTGACTGCAGCTTTAGGTTTCCATCTAATTAAGGTAACTTAAATCTATTTAAAATTGTTGTAATAAATATTAACTTAATGGGAAATGATCTTTAGACTGTGAAGGAAAGCATATAGGGTTTTATATATGCTAGATTTTACCGATGGTTGAATGAATTTAAAATTTAGGCGTGGAAGTCAGGAAATGTGGCAACACTGATGCAACAACAGAAGAGTCCTTGGAAGATGACTTAGCTGTGTCTAAGAGATCTATAAAAACAGCAAAAGACGGGCTCTCCTAGATACCAAGGCACACGCATGGGCTGGGGCCTCACCTTGCTCATTACTAGAGGAAAGCATCTGCTAGCTGCCTGCCTTCCTGTGAGCAACCTCCCCCTCTTCTGAGCAAGAAGAGAATATGTGGAAGAAGTTAGGGAGTGGGTTGAGCAGTCTCAGAGGATGAAGCCTAAGAGGTTCCTTGTTGTCAATGGGAGGGTGGATCATTTGCCCCTGATGGCACTGTAACTGCTTCTACCTCTTCCACTGTGAAAGAGACCTGCATGAATATCTCCAGCAGGGTAATTCCAGGGGTGCAAGACTCACCCCTATAAGAATCAAACTGGTGGGGATCCACCACCACAGATGACATAAAGCAGTATGTAACTGCCCTTGTCCAGTGCACATTCTTTGTTCAGTTTTCTTCCATTACAAAAACACAATCAACACAATACAAATAGAAAATATCCAATAACCAAAGTTTCAACTGCCATTCAGCCCCCATTAATGACTACAGTCAAAGAAAAAATGCTTGCTGACAGCAGGTGTGTGGGGAGTTCCCCTACTAGCCCACCTGCCATCAGTTAACTACCTGTTACAAATTTTCAATACTGAATCCAGCTCCTGCTGAGGAATACTGCTATATATAAGGCTGCCCCCACCCAAAAAAAAAAAACTATTGCCTCAATAGTTAGCGAGGCAGAAAAATGTTTAAAAAGCAAGATTCTCACAGGTTAAATAAAGTTGCACTGGACGTTATTGCCAGAATGTCTCTTGGCAGCAAAATATTAAAGATCTGACTTTTTTCTTTCTTAGCCTAGAGAATGCAGAGTGAGGGGTCACAACTTAGCCTACTTGGGGGGTCCAAGGGGGCAAAGCCCCCTGACCAGGTCAGGGCATGTTTCCAAGGTTAGGTTAGATTAAAGTAAGTCTTGTTAAGGCATATTCCCCCTGAAATGCCTAGTAGGACTACAGTTGCCCTGAACCCTAACTCTGCATTTGCTTCAGGATGCGCACATTAATTTTATTTAATTTTATTTCTGTACTATCTATAATAAAACACACTAGCCTAAGTAAATCACAATAATAAAATCACAACAATACACTAAAGTAGGCTACAATAGCATGTGTAGGACTGGTTGTATTTCACTGGTTTTGTATTGAACAGACTTTAGCCTACTTACTGAATCAACCTTATAGACGAATGTATCAAAATGACTTCACATTATATCATGTTAAGTGGTCCAAATTTCATAAGCCGGTAGAACTAAGTAGTAGCTCCGCGGCGGCAACTACCTTCATAATTTTTTGGTTGCTAATTATGGATTTACCTTCAATTTTTGTCAAACAAATGTAATTAACCTGTAATTAACCCCTGAAGTCCATCAAAAAAGGGGTTTCCATGCACGATCTTCACAAGACAGAGCACGGGTGCATCTGTTTTGAACGGTTAATATCCCGTCCGGCAGGTGCAATAACTTGTTAACGTATGGGTAACCTCGCACCCCCGGGCCAGTACTAAACACAGCGAAGGGATATTCCATTTGGCCGACAACAAACAAACCCACCGCCAGTATAAGAAGCCATGAAAGTGTAGAAAAAACCAGTTTCCAAAGTAAAACCAGGCGCGGAGCTAATACTTAGAATTACCCACAAGCCTACTGTTTATGTAAATATATACCTAAAATTATCTGTAGCCTAATACATACAATTGTGCAGAGATTTTATAGGCCAACTTAAGCTAACCTTGGCTACTTGCCTTTAAGTTTCACACAATCTGCCAACTCTCCAGGTACTGTCTTCAACTGGTTGTTGCCCAGGTCTAAGATTTTCAGAGCAGGCAGGACTGTCAAATCAGGAGACACTTCTGAAATCTGATTATCATTCAATTTTATATCTGCCAAATGTACTAAGCTCTCCTTACAGATGTCTGGAAATTCCGTCAGAAGATTGTGGCCAACATCTAAAATGGCCAAACTGATACAACCTTCTAAAGCGGGCAAGGCACGAATTTTATTACTACCGAGGTTTAAGGTTGACAAATTCGACAATTTGTTGATTTCACTTGGAAGATCTTCCAAGACGTTGAAAGACACATCCAATACTTTCAACTTATTCAGGTTGCCTACGGTTACTGGAAGTTTTTCTAATTTATTCAACTGGAGAATAAGGCTGGTGAGATTGGCCAGGAGGCCAACGTCATCCTTGAGGGTCGTCAGGGGACTCTTGCTGATCCGAAGGAAATTCAACTGTGACAGTTCATACACTGACGAATCAACACCGCCTTCCTCTTCTATTCTCTCGCTGACTTCTGTTCCTGAAAGCACCAGTTCGTACCTGTTCTCTTCTTTGGCTTGTTTTACTTCTGGCCACATTCTATCAAGGGTTTAAGACGTCACAAATGTTCAAATAGAATTAAACGTTTATCTATCACAACGTGCTTGTGCAGCTTGACTTGACCCACACAGCTACACAATGATGACGGCGAAGACGAAGACGTTTCTTTTTTCTTCTGATATTCGGTGATCTCAGAATTTAAAAGGCTAAAAAGTAGTTAATAACAAAATAAATATTGTTGTGAATGAATCTGATTAATCTACACATGCATTTATATCCCATATACTGGAAATTTTAAAGCAAATCCAAAATTTGACAGAATCAAATCTTCGTGTCAACATTGCACATATCGGTAACAATAACAAACACCAACTTTTCTTACGGGTGTTAATGATCAACTCGGGGTTTTTTCTTCTTCTTTTTTTTTGACCATGGAATTTTAAACAAAGACCATGCGTACCGTTTCTGATTTAAATATTATGGAAAATGGTCTTTCATAGTGTCTGACGGTATAGCATTAGTATACCTACACGCTAACATAAACAAATAAATACACACACGTACACGCATGCACACACACTCGCACGCACGAACACCCACACACACACACATATATATAAGGGGAAAACGTGAACACACAGCTATATATACTGTATATGTGTGTGTATGTGTGTGCGCGCGCGCACCTTTTCCCCTTAGAGGTCGAAGTCTTGAGAACAGGCTACTCTTTTTGTTTCCAGTATTTTAGGATCCGGATGGTAGCCAAAATTTTCGAAGAAAAGCGTTTGTTATCATTTTATTGGCTAATGTATCCGTTTTCGCAATAAAATAATATCTTTATCATATCTGTTACCCTGAAATGAGATATCCCTTGTTCAAATGGCGTAGCTTCCAAAGACAAAGCCATTATTGTGGGAAGTTTTCATGAATATTCACCTCTTGCTTTGGGGATAGTAGGCTATATGAAGGTGCGGTAGACCTGAGCATCTCTTTGTCATAGCTTTGTGATGCCCTTGCTGGTAAAGCATGGAAGTTGCCAGCTTTAAGTGCAAAATCACGCATTATCTCTAGGAAAACGAAATGTTGGCAGTTGAAGTAGTAATAATGAACACTACATAGCCTGTTTGTGTGCACCTACATACTTACATACGTATACAACTATTTACATACCAACATACAAAACTCCATTTAAAAGTTTAAAGGTCCAAAAGCCGCTAATGAGCAGCAGAGGCAAGCGAGAGACCACTGCACTAGAGATCTAACAGGGATACATAATTATGATCTGTGCCCAAACCCCATTATACCCACATAGATATCCCGCTACAACCCCCTCCCTAACATATAGAAAAAAGAACGTCATGTGAAAGTGAAAATAAAAAAAAAAATTGATCGGTATTGTCGATTTTATGTTATTCATTTTTGCCGTTTGATGCAGCTCAAATTTCGGTTTCTTCATAAGGAGACTAAAACAGTTTCTCTTATTTATTATAAAAAAGCAAATGATTATGTTAAAGAAATGTAAGAAAAAGCATTATCAACAATGAGACTACTGAAACTTCATAATTCAACTCTTAACTGTAAAGTACAGGTACAGAATAGAGATTTTGATCAGTTTCCAGAGACAAGACCTACAATACTGTGCATAAGCGCAGGTTTGCCACAGCTGAACTATGCACGAAACTTGGTCATATTCTAAACATTTTGCGTGAAATGAAATCTTTTATAAGGAAGGAGGGAAGGGTGAGTGGCCAGACTTCAATCCCCTTCAAACCAGTAAATCATATAAATTTTCCAAAGGGCATGGTCATCAGGCTTCATCAGTAATTCCTTAATAGGCGTCTCTTCAACAGTAAAGTGTGAAAACAAGGTGCAACAAATCGATGCTATTTTTGGTTGTATAAACTGATCTGTCACCGACCATAACACACATCCGATGCAAGATCATGCAAATACACAGAAGGCAACTTTGTAGAAATGACCACACTTAACCTTGTTTTTATGAATACGACAAGAAAAAAATCAAAGACTTTTAAAATACAGAGCTGAAGCCCCTAACAGAAGGTGTTAATCAAGGCGTGTACTAGTGACATATTCAACTGTCCATGATACCAGTGTAATACTGTACTAGGAGGTATAGCATCTAATACAAGGAACGACTGCTTTCTTCCAGTTGATAATATTGACATCCTTTCTAAATTATAAATATCGACATCTTCAACTTTTACTCTGCCTCGAGTTTACACTAGTTGATGGAATAATCTTCATTATAAGGGGCCGATAAGAATATTCTCATCCTTCGACTAATTCTCTGGGTTTGACTTTTTCCTGTCACCATTTTTACACTTGGAGGGAGTGTAGCACGCAAGGAATTATCCTTTTGACGCAAGTAGTACGATTTGTTTCAGGGTTGAGGGAGCTTGCCGGATGTTTCTACCTTTGACCGGAAGAGCAAATCCTCTGCTCCTAATTACAATTTTTCCTTGTAGTGTGGTCCAGTTGAATTAACGAACTTCAAGAGTCGTGCCAACAAATATCCTTTCAGTTAAAACTACGCAGGAAACAGCAATCAAATAGCACAGTATGTTACTGATGACGTTTCCTTCTCTTCGAGTTGTATCTTAGAAAAACAGGTTTTAGTACCCCTGCCATTTGACTTCCTCAGGAAACGGTTAAAAGAGCAGGCCATGGCTGTTGAAAGATAGACACCAACTTGCTATTGTGACAGATAGGCAAGATCTTTAGCCTCCATTTCAACCAACCCAAAACTTCACCGCGGGTTGTTGTGGCGAGACTTTGAGTAGTGAATTATTATCAGCTATACACTGCTGACTTCGACATTTACAGGAAGATGGATTTTGTCAGTAATTCAGTGACCATGAAGAAGAAACAACTTCTGTTATCAGTGGTTATCCCTCTGGCTTTGGGAGTCTTCTCAGTGACTTCGGGTACCGAAAGTTTACTTTTATTTTAAAATCTGGATTAATCTTGTGCCTTTTTTTTTTTTACCTCTAGTGCAAATTTTGCCGTAATATGTCACCTATTTAATGCTTTTCTCTTCGTAGGACTAACGTAAATTTTAATGTTTTTCTCTTCGTAGGACTAACGTAAATTTTAATGTTTTTCTCTTCCTAGGACTAACGTAATTTTCTTTTTGATCACGAGAAAATTATGAAATAGCGTTAACTCTAAGAGTTACACTCATTCTATTCTCTTTTGCTACCCGTTGCTTCCATCCATTTTTTTTTCCCTTAATTACGAAAACTAATGGAATGGAGGTCTCAAGAAGCTATGATGCAGTGTAGATTCTTAACTGAGTAAGACTCACTCTCCGATACCATTGAATGAAATGGAAAGCATTGGTAAAAAGTGACAGAGAAACCAGAAAGATATTCCAATACCCAATGGTCCGGAAGTACACTGTTTATTTGTACTCTCTGAGATGAACAGGTGATATTACATGTTACCTTAACAGCCAACCATAACCACATGTACTGTCTTTATTTCTCTCAGTGATAGATCAGTATCTGTAGCAAGGCTTACTGTCCAAGATAAAGAAGTCTTAGTATGATAATTGTGGGTAAATGAAATATTGTTTTTTTTCAGCGAACACCGACATAATAGTAACGGGTGGAAGCTGGGTATGGACTTATCATCTTCCAAATGTCGAGAGTGTAGAAATTGGGTACAGGAAAACGGAATGTGAGGAATTTTGCCTATTTTTCTATTTCTTCTGTTCGTATTGTCGTGACGAGTATTTCACTCTTCAACTGGACTCCGAAGCAGGCAGACTTTCGACACTTCGTGAAAGTGTGAAGTGTGGGACTGGCGGATGGTCGCTCATTCGTGTACTTGAGAAGGTATGAAAAAGATATAGAAACGTAACGGCTTCTATTTCCATTGTTGTCTTAGCAAAATCTGTGCTCAAATATGAGAAAGTTTCGTCACGTTATATTTTCCCTTGGAAAATGTTCACAATAGTTTCCCAAAATACTGTGACGTACGAGCCATATTAGGAAGACAAGTACATCCCGTTTATCATGCAACAGGAACCTTGATAGTCAGTTGCTCTGTATCGTTTGGATATTATAAAATAATTTTTTTAGTTCTGCGTTATGATACTTATTCTTTTTCTAAGTTACACATGGATACAAATAAATAAAAAAAATTATAACTTGTTTTAAGGTGATTGTTTGAGATTACGTAAAACATAAAGAAACTTTTGATGGATAAGAAATGGCACGATGCAAAGAAAGAATGGTGATTGGAGGAAATGAGTTCCATCATGTTTCGTCGGTTTGGTCCTGTGGAGAGAACAAGAGCAGAGAGGTAAAGATGAGCGATTTAGGTCAATTATGACGCGATTTAACAGAGTCCGAGAGTCCTTGAATAGGGTGAGTGGTAATGGCCTGACAGTTTTGGTATTCGACACTCATAGATGTCTAGAGTTGTTTGCTGACGGTGCTCGCGCATTACGTCATTATCACTTTCACTCATGAGAAGTTTCCTGACAGAGGCTATTTGCAGAGAAAAACAAAAGTGTTTATCCTTTCATAACTGGACTAATGACACGTGTTTCGTGCGAGGGCTAACAAACTTTCGGGAAACCTTCCCTGTTTCTTCCATCTTGGGAACTGAAGGGGAATAACTTGAAAATTAAATAAAAAAGATCCAAAGGTGCACAACAAAAGGAATAACAACCTTCAGTGTTATTACTCCAGGGAACTTTAAATCTATCAATCAGTCACGTATAAAGAACATGGAAAATCCGAAATTACAGATAAATAAAAGACTATAACATAAACTGCACAAATACTCAAAACAAAGGAAAAGTACTGATATGCAAGATAAAATTAATACATGTGCAAAAGTAATAAAAAAAAAAAACAAAAGAATTAACGAGTATATATCAAGGATATCTCTGCCATTACAATTATTCCATCATCCAAACTTACATCCATGTTACGGTCTTAAAGCCATAAGCTTATTTTGCTAACGTGCCTATGAATTTTTGCCTCTTGAATACATGATAAAATACTACACAATTCTGCAGTTCCTTCTCACCAACTTCATTCAGTATAATCCCCATCAGCAGCTCCTCTTCGTATTCCTCAGCCATTTCTTTTTGGAATACTGTTGGGAAGTTCCCTCGTCTTTCTTGCAGTAGACTTTTTCTAAAGGCATATTTTTACAGATTTCCTACACGGAATTAGTAGTACTCATTGAGCAAGATTCAGGCGATCTCAAAACCAGAGCTAAATCAGTAAGTTTTTTTGGGGAAGAGTGAAAAAGAAAAGTGGATACAAAAGAAATAACCTAAAATATTTTGTTCAACAGTATATTCTCAGTGACAACATAAGGTATGACGTGAAAAGTGGTGGAAGGGAACAGCCTTTGCGGGGGAGGACGCTGAGGATATCAAGCAAATACCCTTTGGAATGGAAGTTCTTTTCCGTCATCCCCAGTAAGTTGACGTTCTCACAAATGTATCCCTTCTCCTTCTTACACATTGCTCGATTTGTTATTTGACGTTTTTCTTATAATTAAACAATTCAGATTAGCCAGTGACTAAATATGACTGGAAAGATTCTTGGCTAGTAGATGTATTGACAACGAGCGCCATTTTCTTCAGAACCTACTTACAATTTTACGGGCAACCTGGAAGCGGCAGATCTAAACCCAATTACTCCAATGAGCATGATGGTCATCGTGGGATCCGTTTCAGGAAGTTTGGTTTTTGTACTGGTCGTCATCATAACTGTTCTCTTACGGAACAGGAAGAAACAGCTGAATCCAGGTACGGGGTTTCATTGTAACTGAGAGACATGAGAATTAGTGACAGAAAAATATACAATTTTGCTTTGCTGTTCTTGAATATTGTCGAGTTTTACTGACATGTTAATATCACTTCAAGTGAGGCCTGTATATTCTAAGCGAGTATTTTCCTCTTCTTCAGAAACAACCAATGATGCAGGCCAAGAAAACGCTGACCACTCGTATGTTGACGTGACCAACGTGAATGATCACATCTACGACGACGTAGAGAACGTTGTAGAAAATATATACGAAAACCCTGACTATTCGAGATATTGTTGAATGGATGGTGTTGACACAGCTGAATTTTCTCTAAATAGCCAAGGACTGGGAAAATGTAGGGATTTTTTCTTTGCCCTACAACTGGATAACATATACTGCCCTTATTTCAGGTGTATACGGGTTCACTAAAGCTCCACCAAGTTCAACTAAGATTTATAGAAATAAAGAAACAGAGTTCCGATTAAGATTAGAGAATCTGAAAGTAATCCAACTATCTGTGTATAAATATATATATATATATATATATATATATATATATATATATATATATATATATATATATATATATATATATATATGTATGTATGTATGTATGTATGTACAGTATTGCTACGAATGTCCGAGGGATACTTACTTGATTCTGGGCGGCAACGGATGAACGCAGGGAGTTCCTTTTATTTATTACACATCTGACTCAGTATTAGGACAATTCGTAGACGAGCAAAGGAAATCTGTGGCTTAGGGCCTTCTTCATGTGAGGGAAAATTACATAAACTCAAGGGTTCTCTTAACTAATTATATTTACATAACAAACACAGATCAGAAAAATGATGAATTACTGGGCAGGTAAGATAACGGCCTACTAAAATAATGAATCCTACACAGAATAAATATTCTACTCCGACGATGTCTTCATAACAGGAAACATCGCAGTCGGGGGTAGAAGGGGGACTGCACATGGATATAGCCAAGAGATTCCACGGTCGAGGCCTATCTGCAAAATATGCAAGACGGTTACTTGCAATAATAATAAGACGCTCAAAGGGAAACTGAGGAATGCACAAATGGTGCCAAATAACTCAGTTCAACACTAATGCTAAGTCACATTAACACTGAATGCTCCAACACAAATTACTGAAGGTGATCGCACAACGGAAAATAGATGAAATATTAGACAGAAATTACAGGAATCGTGACTGACTAAGAAACCTTTTTCCGGCACATTACCTTCGTCAAGATGACGGTGTCTTCGTTCGATAGGACGCTGGTGATGGAGAAGGGAATTATAATGCCACTACTAAATATACTGGTTCGAGCCCCGGGGTCGAACACATGGAAGGTTCAAAGGACAGGCAAGGTAAGGACATCTGTCCTTGGTGGTGTTCGGAGTGATTCTCTCTCACAATTTCTGTTGCATTGTCTATAAATAACCTTCAGGGATTACGCATCGCGTCTCTTTTCTATAATGACCGCGTGGCATCAGTTAACCCTTGTGGAGGAGTTCAGGATAGGGTGGGGCGCCAACTTTCTCTCTTTTTTTTGGCTCCTCCCTTGCCCGTTGTCTGTTGCCGCCAAGGAAGGCATCTGGAACAAGGCTTCAAGGCAGTCACTTTGAACAAAGAGAGGGTTTTAGGCTTAACCATTTTGGGGAATGAAGGAGAGAGTTTATGAAGGGGCGAGTGGAAACCCACAGTTCTAGTAATTAATAATTGAAATTAATTTTTATTTCTTTCTCAATTATGTTACAGATGTAAAAACAGGTGAGGTTGCTTGGAAAAGAGGTCGCATCCATTGCACGTCCCCAACCAAGTTAGCATTCGCACCCTAGATCGGATGAGAATGATTACCAGCAAGTAAACTCACTTAAATACTTTACTTTACTTCTCTCTCATTTCCCTTTGGTGCCTTATAATTTAACTTAAACTTCTGCATAGCAATTAATTTCAAGAGGCAAAACAACATTGTGACATTTACGTTAACGCAGAATAAATATTTGCTACCAGAAATGACATATTTTTATCATTTAACTCCCACTACGTTAAGGCAGCGTTAGTCAGAATATTTTCACAATGCAATGGTATAGTGGAAACAATGAATTAATACTAGGTTAATTCTAGAGATACTTCATGCACTCTTAATAATAATCAATTACAAATTTTGTACACATACAGTTAGTCTGCCTTGAAGAGACATTACAATAAGGTAAACACAGACTTAGGTGTTTCCATGATACTTGAGCAGTGGCCCAGTGCCATTTGGGCACTACAAACACAAGGTCGCGAGTTTGAGACTCGGGATTTATTACAGAGATTCACAAAGAGAATAGGTGACAGATTCAGAGTAATCAATGATTGTTAATAAAAGATGATTAAATATGCCAAAATTACATTCCTTAGCCTATGAAAAAACAGCTAGGATCATTTCTTAGCCCAAGGGGACCGCAAAGGTAGCCAGAGGGCTCGATCCCTCTGGCAGGATCATTTGCCAGCATCTATGATATGGCACTGTGCCAAGTTGGCACTCATATAATAATAACTAATGGCGATGGCATATCGTACATTTAAATGCATCATGCTGCGGTAGGTATGAACGGGAAGTCATAGGATTTATATGATTGGCATATCTGTCAATGGCACTCTGCATTGGCAGAGATGATTAAAGTAAAATGGGGCCTTGGTAAGGCATAAAATAAATGTGAGTAATAACCAAAAGTAAGGAAGGGAAATGTTAAAGGAAAAGAATAAGGGATAGAGTTATCAAGGGAATAAATAATAGTGAAGGACCCTGACATCCTCTTCTGGATAGAGGTGCCAAAGTCTTCATAGGATAAAGGGATGGCACTGTGCCAGTTTGGGCAAGGGTGCCAGAAGAGCTCGGGGGCTCTCTTTAAGCTACCTGGAATTATCCACGTCCGTGGTATTTCCTCCACAGACCTCTCTTACTTTGATGGTTTGTCTTGGTCGTGGAATTGGTGGAACTGAGCCCGGGGAGGGTGTTTGAGTGCCACCTGTGCCGGCTTCTTTGACAGCTGACGCAGGGGCCTTCCGTGAATGCTCTACCACAATCCGCCGCAGTTCCTTGAGTTCATCAGCCATTTGAGACGTGGCAAAATCCTTACTTACTGTTGTGTCTGTGGCGAACTGAGACAGAGTGGAAGCGGTCGTGGGGTGTGTGAGAGGCTCGCAGGTAAGAGTGACCAGCTCAGGCATGGGTTGCGAGGCCGCACCTTTGGGTGAGCTTCCGCTGTAGTCGGGAGGATCTGTCTCTCTTGCCAGCATTGGTAGTGGAGCCAAGCCGGGAGAAGAGAGGGGGACATCTGGAATGGAGACCGGGGACGTGCTCTGGCACTAGCACTAAGGCAGGGCCAGGGACTAATAATTGATTTGGAATTTGCTCGTTGTTCGGGACGGACGGAGCTTGGCACTGCTCAGTGCACCCAAGTGACACTGGCAGGAATTGTGAATCGAGTGTGGGATCTCCTGGAGGGGGATCTATTTGGGGCCCTGGCACTGGCACTGGGGTAGGGCCAGGCACTGGAATGGGATCGGGAATTGATCTTGGTGGAGGGGGCCATTGCACATTGCACTCAGGTGGCACTGGCAGTGGAATGAATGCAGGCGTTTGAGGCTTGCTCGTGCCTAAAGAATGATCTGGGGGATTTGGCCCCCCTGGATTGCTCCAATTTAGATGGGGACTGGAACTCCTGCCCCAGGAGGAGGTCATAACCTCTGGGAATGTATCTGGCGACTGCAAGGTCGCAGATTTCAGATCTATGAGGTCTCGTAGTCTGCAAATTGACAGTAGGAATGATCAACTTAAAGTGATTGATACCCTCAATCATAACTAGTTTATGTCTGTTAATGATAGCTCCACGGGGAACCTTGTCTTCCTGTATGAGGGACATTGCGCACCAGAATCATCAAACGCCTTGACCTGGCTGGCGGGGCACCTACTTCAGGGAAGTGCCACATAAATGGGACCCTGGGCTGGAGGACCTAAGGATGTTGGATCGGTGACTGCCAAGGCAAGGGTGGGCGTACTTAATTTATTATTTTTAGGGCATTTTGCCCATTGGGTGGAGTGCCCATAGACTTTGCAAGCGGGGCAGTAAGACCAGCTATAATCTTTACCTGGCGCTGTCCCATAGGAGGGAGCAGGCCAGGCCCTTTACCCTTCATCCACTACCCATGCGGCTCGGGGTGTTGTCCTGTTTGAGGATGTAGAGGAGTTTTCTGGCTGATTCTCAGCCTTCAAGCGGCACTGTTCAGTGGGGTGCCCTATTCTCTTACAACACCCACACACTGGTTTCTTATGGGGGTGCCCATTCTTGTGAGATTGCTGGGAGTTGGTCGAGGCAGGCGAGGAGGGATATAATTTCTGTCCATGGGAACTAAGAGGGGGATGATGCGTATCCCATATGTTAGCCCAATGGCAGCATTCGACCACTGTCTTAGGCGCCTTATTGCATGGATGAGTGGCGAGAGCTGGCTGGGCATAAAATAAGAAATCCTTGAGCTGGAAGAGTTCAAGGATCTCCTCCACATTAGTGGCTTTCAGAGATTCTAGCCATCGTTTTAGGGCCTGGGTCTTTTTGAAGAACCACTCTGACCAGGTCTGGCCTGATTCCTTGGGCATATTTCTCCACCTTTTCCTCCAACAGTCGGGAGTTATTTCAAAAGCCTTTATGATGGCTTGGTGGACAAGGTCAAGATTTCCTTGATCCTCAGGGGGGAGAGCATTGAATGCAATGGCACCTTTCCCTTCAAGGTGCTTTTCCATGATCAGGGAAACTTCTTCAGTAGAAGGTTGATAGGTTGTCAGGACCTTTTCAATATGGTCGAGCCAGGCTTTAGGTTCAGCTTCGTCCCATTTTCTTATGAGGGTGCCTACGCTGCTGAGGGTTGAGTGAGGAGAGGGTGTTGATGTGTTGCACCTGTCGTGAGCTGCCACTGCAAGCTGATGAGCTCTTTCTTTCTCCCTCTCCTGCCTTTCTGCTTCTTCTTGTTTCTCCTGGGCTATTCTTTCTTTCTCCTCCTGTCTTCCTGCCTCTTCTCGTTTCTCCTGGGCTAGTCTTTCTTTCTCTGTCTCCTGCCTTTCTGCTCTTTTCGTTTCTCCTGGGTCCTTCTTTCTGCCTCTCTTTCCACCTTGGCACCGTCTACCTTCTCTTGGACCCATTCCCTCAGGGTTTGTCCTGATAGTCTCATGTCCTTTCCAGCAGACATGTAGAATTTGAAGTCCTCATTTTGCTGGGCTCTGGATGTCGTAGACATCTTGAAATAATGCTTATTTGGGCTTGGCCCATTAGAAAATCAAATATGTCTGAAAAGACTCAGGACTGTTCGAGGGAATTGGTTCAGTATGTCTGACAAGACTCAATAATGTTCAAAATGAACAGATTCAGGGTGTCTGAATAGACTCAAGTTGTCTGAAAAGACTCAGTTGCCTGAAAAGACTTAAATTTCAGGTGTCTAAAAGGACTCAGTTAAAAGTTAGTATGTCTGAATAAGACAAATATGTCTGAATAAGACAAACTTCAGGGTGTCTGAAAAGACTGTTAAAATTAATATGTCTGAATAAGACAAATCTGAAACACTCAATTGTTCAGAATGAATGAAAATTAGTATGTCTGCATAAGAAAAATATGTCTGAATAAGACAAATTTCAAGTTGTCTGAAACGACTCAGTTAAAAATTAATATGTCTGAATGAGACAAATCTCAAGTTGTCTGAAAAGACTCTCAGGTAAAATTGATATGTCTGAATAGGCTTAGTGGTTCTTAATGAACGAAAATTTAGCCCAAGCTAACGTAAGCCTTTATGCATATTTTATGTTGCGGAGAGACGCTGCAGAACTAATTAACAAAAAAAGGCTTACATGGTTATACACTTATGGTGAGTAAAGGAAATTTTCCTTGCTCTTAAATAATTTTAAATGTGGTGTAATGAAAACAGTACATTGATCCTATCGAATATTAAAATCTCCAACGCACGAGGGTAAGACAAAAATGCTTAACCTTATAACATGCACAGAGACAGTCCAGACGACCAAGGTCATGCGTGGGGAGTGGAAAGAAATTGTTATTCTCCATTATCAAAATGAACCTTAGCTCGCACATGACTAATAGTACTCCAACGTTTACTTCTGGTCTCGTGACATCTGCTGTCAATGGGTGAGTCAGGTGGGTGGTGGGTGGGGTTGTCTCTTGACCGCATTTCTAGCTTTTTTTTTACCTGGGCCTACCCTTTTTCCCACGCTCGGTCCTCCCACAGTAATGAATGAACAAGGAAATTCTCGCTGATATATTCGTCAGTAAATAAATTTACAGGAATACTATGGCTCCCTGAGGGATATCCTACTCAGTTAAAGAATTAAAGGTTTATTACTTTCAAAAATGCGGCGAGGTGCACAGACGTATGGATAAAAATTTAGCGAGTGAAAGAAAGGGATTTATATATGCTGTATGTGCGGTTTTTATAACAATGGAATTTCTAATGGAACTCACAAATCAAAGATGGTGGATGGTTAGGGATGGGCCCATGTGCCCTGAAATTGAAGATTCCATGTCGGAATTACTATTCTCTCGTCTTGAGAGCAGAAATTTAGATTCCTAAATACTTCCTAGCTTTTCATAACGATCATGCGAGAGAGAGAGAGAGAGAGAGAGAGAGAGAGAGAGAGAGAGAGAGAGAGAGAGAGAGAGAGATAAATCCAGCTCTGCGAAAATACCTGGAGTCAAAGCCTTGGTGGTCACCTACAGTGTGGCCATCTGGGAATACGGGACTTTCAAATTGTCCTTATCATGTGGACGAAGGAATAGGGGCTCCATTCCTTTTATTTAACTCTGACTGAGTTGCTCCCTAGGTTCCTATCCTTAAAACATGCAGCTAACATGCAACAGCACAAAAATCTTGTGGAATTGTTAATATGCTCTCTCTTCTCATGAACTAATTTGGCGTGCACGTGGTCTATCAATTACCTAACACTGATTGCAGTCACTTTTCGCACCTAGCATAAACCTAAACAAAATATTTCGACACATACTTACGCTGTGGAACTGGCTCTTCTCATGTGCTTATAATGGGGGGTTATGATATCAGAGTCATCTCTAAAATTATGCAGACCAGCTAGCAGTTGCTATTTTGCTGATAATTGCAAAGCAATTGCATACTCAGCAAGGTACGCCAGTTACTACGAATGTCCGAGGGATACTTACTTGATTGTGGGTAGCATCGGATGACCACGGGAGTTCCTTTTATTTATTACACATCTGACTCAATATTAGGATAATTCATAGACAAGCAAAGGAAATCTATGGCTTAGGGCCTTCTTCATGTGAGGGGACAATTACGTAAACTCAGGGGTTCTCTTAACTAATTGTATTTACATAACAAACACAGATCAGAAGAATGACGAATTACTGGGCAGGTAATGATAACGGCCTGCTAAAATAATGAATCCTACACAGAATAAATATTCTACTCCGACGATGTCTTCATAACAGGAAACATCGCAGTCGGGGGTAGAAGGGGGACTGCACATGGATATAGCCAAGAGATTCCACAGTCGAGGCCTATCTGCAAAATATGCAAGACGGTTACTTGCAATAATAATAAGACGCTCAAAGGGAAACTGAGGAATGCACAAATGGTGCCAAATAACTCAGTCCAACAATAATGCATAATTATGTTAACACAATGCTCCAATGCAAATTATTGAAGGTAATCGCACAATGGAAAATAGATGAAATATTAGACAGAGAAATAACAGGAATCGTGACTAAGAAACCTTATTCCGGCACATTACCTTCGTCAAGATGACAGTGTCCTTGTTCGATAGGGCGCTGGCCACTACAAAGTATACTGGTTCGAGCCACGGGGCCTAACATGTGGAAGGTTCAAAGGGACAGGCAAGGTAAGGACATCTGTCATCTATGGCATTCGGAATGATTCTCTCTCTCGATTTCTGTTGCATCATCTATAAATAACCTTCAGGGATAACGCGTCGCGTCTCTTGTAGATGGCACAAAGGTCAATCTTCATCACGTTTTCTATAATGACCACATGGCATCAGTTAACCCTTGTGGAGGAGTTCAGGATAGGGCGGGGCGCCAACTTTCTCATTTTTATTTGGCCCCTCCCTTGCCCGTTGTCTGTCGCCGCCAAGGAAGGCATCTGGAACAAGGCCTCAAGGCAGTCACTTTGAACAGAGAGAGGGTTTAGGCTTAACCATTTTGGGGAATGAAGGAGAAAGTTTATGAAGGGGCAAGTGGAAACCTACAGTTCTAGTAATTAATAATTGAAATTAATTTTTATTTTTTTCTCAATTATGTTACAGATGTAAAAACAGGTGAGGTTGCTTGGAAAAGAAGCAGTTAAGTATACCTTAGTTTTACCAGACCACTGAGCTGATTAACAGCTCTCCTAGGGCTGGCCTGAAGGATTAGACTTATTTTACGTGGCTAAGAACCAATTGGTTACTTAGCAACTGGACCTACAGCTTATTGTGGAATCCGAACCACATTATAGAGAGAAATGAATTTCTATCACCAGAAATAAATTCCTCTAACTCTTCATCAGCCGACAGTGGGAATTGAACTCCGGTCCATCGAGTGACAGTCTGAAGCTCAACCGGCTCGGCCAACAAAGGGCTTTGGAAAAGAGGAACCATCCATTGCAATATATATACAGTATATAATCTATATATATATATATATATATATATATATATATATATATATATATATATATATATATATATATATATATATATATATATATATATATATATATATATATATATATATATATATATATATATATATATAATTTTTGAGTTAGCTATAACATATTTTCTTTCTGGGAGCACTGCAGGATAAAAACAAAATAGTACTATTTG
Source organism: Macrobrachium rosenbergii (assembly GCF_040412425.1). Taxonomy (NCBI): domain Eukaryota; kingdom Metazoa; phylum Arthropoda; class Malacostraca; order Decapoda; family Palaemonidae; genus Macrobrachium; species Macrobrachium rosenbergii. The sequence goes on from NC_089747.1 coordinate 31,366,072, forward strand.
TAGGAACTACCTTTAAGGCAAAGATCTACAACATACATTAGACAATGACAGTTATTTATAACCAAAATGGGATCAACTCATACGGCACAAGATCTTCAGTCTTATTGAAAACCTTTTGCATGAATTATAACCCTTGTGAGAACCCCTGTGATGCAGGAAGCGGGAACCCTCGTACAAACGCATCGGACAAGTTTTCATTCCTTAAGTGGCTTCTTCCATCATATTCTTAGGGTAAGACGAATGTAAAAGAAAATGGGAAAGGTATTTAGATTTCTTACGCCATAAATTGCAGTAAAACCCCTGTGTTTTGATGCACTGTACATTACAATGAAGTGTAACGTGCGTAAACTCAGGTTAGTGTCATTATAATATCGTATTTACGTATGTTATAATTAAGATATACAATTATTATGTATGATGAATTTTACAGATAGCTATGTAAGTGTGAATTAAATGTTTCTCGTGAGTGCTGGTGTATCTTAAATCATCCTTGTAGCTAAAACTCTCGTGAGGACACCAGCTCTGTTGGATGTGACGATTGACAACATTTCAGGAACACGACTGGCCCACGTTACATGCCCATGGAAGTATCCATTCGTCCTGTCATAACTGTCATTGCTGTCATAACTTCACACACATTACGATGCTATAATCGCGCATATCATAAATTTTCTTATTCTTATCGGGACTTTGACCATTCATAATTTCGATCATTTTGAAGGCCAGCTTTCGTAATCGGCCACACCTACTGTAGGCCTAAAGCATCATGCGGCTATGATAGTGGAACGAAGGTTCAAAGCCTCACCTGTCACTGCAGTGCCGCCGATTCACGCAAGACTAAATTAAAAAGAAGGCTTCGGTGTCACCAACAATCTCTGAACGGATTGCTTTGAAGAATGTTGTTTTTAGTATAAATATCTAGCTGAGTACGGATGTACAAGTAACAAGTTATAAAGCGATTAATGTCAGTGTAACGGTTTGAGTGATACGAGTATTTTAATTTTAGAAAGATCTGAATAAAGCAAGCCGGATTTTTTGGTTTTTATTGAAACTGAATATCCGAAAAACAAGAGTATGGAATTATCGGCATCGCTTCAGCAATATAAAATATCTAATTGTTGCTTGATGAAGCATGTGGTTCACAAAGGATGAGAAAACTGACAATAATAAGGACGCTATCTAGACTTCCTGTAACTTTGAACTGAAATTAATTTTGTCCTTCATCTCGAGTTGCACGATGTGAGAAACAGCGCGGAATCTTTTGTGGCGCAATCTGTCGACAACCTCAGGAAATCCGCACATGACCATCGACTTCTGTCCTTTCCTCCTAACCGAGACAGGATTTAGAACATACTGTTTCAGTGAGAGTTCCTTCTGAGGTTGGATATTTTTTAATTATGTAAACTGGCGTCGAACAGTTTGTCATCAGTGGCAGACGTGTGTGTGTGTGTGTGTGTGTGTGTGTGTGTGTGACTGTGTCATCCTATTTTTACATCAGCAGGAAATCAACAACCAAATGAAAAATGCTGTGTAAAAACTTGGGTAAAGAATTCGGATGTTATGACACTGTGCTGTTTTGTACCACAATTGTAATTTATGATAGTTTTATCACAAACTCGTACGTAGCTGATCTATTAAGCCACAAATACCCTGAACGCCGAATTCACATTACGTTCGAAGGAACTTACGCCCAAATGGAATCATTAGGCCCGGTCAGGATTCAAAACCATACCTATTGCGTGTGACATTAATGTAGACAGTCAACTATCCACTAAGCAATCGACAGATATAATTATAAATTGTTTTGACTCCGTCAAATTTTGGCTCCTCACCTAATTGAGATCGAGATAAACTCATTTTCACCATGAAAGCGAAGCGCTCAGTTATAACACACGGAAAAACATTTCTTTTCGAGTAGATTTAATATGAGCTTTATGGAAGTAGCTTCTATGCAAAAGGACTGTGGCCTTTATAGGAACTATGAAACAATGCGGACTTTAAGTTTATTTTTAATTATCACTAAAAAAAAGGAATTTGACTCTCTTTGGGAACTAGCTCTTGGTGAAGAGGTCTGTAATGTTTGTAAGAATAGGTGAAAAGAACTCTTATTTCTCTATTTAAACTAGTATAAGTGAAAAGAACTGTAATCCCTGTGGGTTGATCCTAGTGGAAAGAAATGTAATCAGTATGGAAACTAAGGTTCCCTCGAGTTTGAGCCAATATGTTATTTAGATCCAAATCTTTGGGTATGATGGCTGAAATATCATCAATATAACAGTACCATGTTACAGGCATTCGAAAAATTACGTATATAAATTTGAAAGAACAGGCGAAAGTGGGTTTCCCATTGCTATACCAAAGGTTTGTTTAAAATATTCCTCACTGAAAATAAAGTTTATGTAATTCATCTTTAAGGTATTCCAATACCGAGTCAATGGGGAGTTTCATGTGCGTATATATATATATATATATATATATATATATATATATATATATACACACACACACACACACACACACACACACACACACACACACATATATATATATATATATATATATATATATATATATATATATATATATATATATATATATATATTATAGTTCCAGGTGACAAGAACTGTAATCCCTGCTAGAACTAGACCGAAGTGAAAAGAACCGCAGAGTCTGTGGGAACTAGCTAATGAAGAGAACTACAATCCAAGTGTAGAGGATTGAAATCCTCGCTGGAACTAGCTGTAAGTGAAAACTTGATTCTTGCTGGAATGATTAGATCACTGTTGTTTGATTTTTTATTTGCATAGTTCTGCTTTACCTGTTTTCCATATTTTGCTACTGTATTATCTTTTCTCCTCAAATGTTTTATGTATATTAATAATTACTGTAGCAAAACTTTCTTGTGAGGGCAATGGCAAAGCCAAGTATTTTATGTTCATTTTTATAAACTTTATTTAGAACTTCTTCTAAAAAGACAAGCATATAATACGTTATAAACAAAACCAAATTAGTTTATGATGAATTAATACATGATAAAATTATTCTTATGAGATGCATCAGTTCATCACAATTCAACATCCCGTACGATTTTCGTAATAAAGACATGATTTCTCATTCCTTTAATATTCAAACCGTTTCTTTTTATTAAGCGATGTTCGAATAAGCATAATCGCAAAAGTTAATCCTATAATTGTCAAGGTGCGGTGGAACTCATTTACGAATATTGAGATTACTTGTGTCCGATGATCCGATGAAGTTACAAACGCCCGGCTCACTCCATGATTTAGTATTGTTTTGTTTTGAAGACTTTCAGATGCTTGACGGCGATTGGGCACACTGGAAAGCTGAAGGCTTGTTACCTATAATAGTCACGAGTTACTGAAAAACATCTGTTGTATCACATTCAGTATTATCATTTTCACTTTATCATTAGAAATACTAATATCTGCCGATTCTCTCAAACGACGCGAATTGAAACCGTTGTCTGCTTACGCCAATCAGAAACCTTTTATTTTACAAGATATATTTTAATTGGGAAAAGCCTCACGCCACCGTTGCTGAGCCTCCCTATTGGTTAGCCAACTGGTCAGATGTCTGTGAGGCGGGGCGTTCCCCGACCGAGGGTATAAATTGAGTCGAGACGCTGCAAACCGCTTTTGTTCACTTGGGAGTTTGTATGTATGAATGTGTGATAATAACCACTTGGATTATATCACGGATGATGGATATATACTAAAATTTACTAAATATAAAGTAGGTAAGTGCTCATGAGCAGTGATTTTGTTATAATAAACATATTAGGTAAGCTGGAACTCAGTTTTTTTTAAGAAAGTTTCAGAAGTCTGAGAGGCACCTAGAACGAATATTACGACATTTTTCTTTCGTTTTTATTTCAAATGTGGATAATTCAAGAGAGGAAGCAGAGTGGATCAAAGCCAGCAAGGTGTGAAGGACGTCTGTAGAAGAGGCGTCTTTACAGAGGGGCTCGAAATGCGCATGCGCAGCTCTACGCCAGTGGATCCGTGATTAGTTGGCAACGGTGTTTTTATTTTACAATTTTTCATACATAAGTCAGTTTACTTCGAGTGGAACTTCGGAAATTGAATCTGTTATCTAGAAATCTGTGTATGGTCAATTTGTATGTCAGCATGAAATCTATGAGGTACAGGTACCAAATTTCTACATATACGCGCGCCCGTGGGCACACACACACACACACACACACACACACACACACACACACACACACACACACACACATATATATATATATATATATATATATATATATATCATATATATATCATATATATATATATATATATATATATATATATATATATATATATATATATATATACTGTGTATACTGTATACTATATACAGTATATATATACTGTATATAGTATATGTATATATATATATATATATATATATATATATACTATACTGTGTATACTGTATACTATATACTGTATATAGTATATGTATATATATATATATATATATATATATATATATATATATATATATATATATATATATATATATATATATAATTATAACAGGATGGGTGCAGAGGATTTGGACATTGGATTACCCTTGAAGTAACAATGAAACCCGAGGTTGGAATGTATGAAGGGATTACTGAACCAATTCTCCTTAATGGAAGTTAAATGTGTATATGAATGCTAATGAAAGAAAGGTGGAAGCTGTAGCCTACAGATGAATTGTTTAAACAGAATATGTGGGATAAGGAAAAGCCGAAAGGATGAGAAATACGGAGATCCGGAGAATCCGTTTTGAGGTGGTTTGGTCATAAAGAAAGGATGGAGTATAACACAGTAGGTGTAAAGAATGTAGGCTACATCTCGGAAATACGAAGAAAATGACAACGTGGAAGACCTGGTAAGGGCTGGATAACTGGACTGAAAAAGTATTGGAAAGGCGGGGCTCCACATCCATGAACCGAGTGAATGTGTGTCAGATATAGGTGAATAATGCAGTGTGTGCAGGAGGTTCGACAGGCTGCTGATGATCCTATATATTAAGTGTATGATGCAGACAAGGAAATGGAAATTTTCTTCACAGGGCTTACATTCAAGATTAAGCTGTTTGTGTATGACTGAGCTGGAGGTCATTGTCTTTTCTGTCCTCGGGAGCCAGCCCTTCGTAGGGAAAGTGGCTGAATATTGAAAAATATATATCTATGTATTTGTGCTTATACTTTTTTACTTATAAGATGACATTGTTACCATTAAGGCAAAAGAAGAATTCCTAGCATATTCTTGCCAATTTTAGCGTAGGTGACATAAAACTCGTTAAAAATATAAGAATAACGTTGTGTGTTCTTTTTTTGAAGTCGAGAGATGCAAACGTGAGCCGAAAGCGGCAGAGGGCGCGGGCCGGCCAACGTGAAACAGCGAGCGAGTCAGTTCAATGTCTCCTGCTACTTCCCTCCTTCGTCTCCCCCTCGAAATCCTACGAGCCTGGTCTCCCTTCTCCCTTCCCTCAGCATCTCTCCGTTCCCCGTGGCGACTGGTTCTCTTCGGTCTCAGTTCGTTGGTTGTATTTTAGTCAAAATGAAACAAGTATTATTATGATTATTGTTAAAATGTCAGCAGTAAATATTTCCTCTAAGCAGGATTTAGACTCAGGAAAACTGGAATGGAGTTACTGTCTTATTTAATATTCAGCTGCTAAGATAAGGGCGAGTCTATTAACTCTTGATCAGTGTGTGGCCCAAACTCTTTCAGTTCTGAAAATTTATGGCCTTTCATTTCAAAACTTCTGCAGATCACATTCTTATTCTGGATCTCCCTCTTCTTTCTCTAATTGTTTGCAAATTTAGCATCCTTTTCACATTCTCTGTCTGTACTTTTCACTCGCGCTGACCTTTTTACGTCACCATGCCAGCACTCCAAGTATACCACACAGGGAAATTCTGTAGATATTTGATTTCTTATTTTAGTTTTCTCCCTTTGTGTGGTCAGTAGTGCTCTGTGCGTCTAGCTCCAAGCATCTTGAATGCAAGTCCAAACCACTTGAGAGATGAAGGTTATTCTCTCAACTAATTACCAGCGACAGTTACACACACACACACACACACACACACACACACACACACACACACACACACATATATATATATATATATATATATATATATATATATATATATATGTGTGTGTGTGTGTGTGTGTGTACTGTATGTATGCATTACGTACACTAAGAGAGTACAACATTATAAAACATTGAACTGACTTGACATACTGGCATCCCCAGTATACATCAGAAACACTTCATTTCATCTCTTTTACATTATCTTCTTTAGGTGCTCCTGCGCAATACAAAGGAGTTTCTGTTTACGCTAAAGTACTTAATTCAGTTAGTTTATAAATAAATCTACATTTACTGGTTCTCTCCGTTGCAGAAACCAAAGCTGCTCTTCTCCTATCAGTCCTTCAGTCACATTGCCTCTATTTCTCAATCAATTTCCTATCGTCAACATGTTCAGGATTTCCATACCAATCAGTCATTTTCGCCTCCATCCATCCTGTGGAAATCTCTCAGGCACACACAGCTTTTCAATTCGACTTTACCATTATTGTTAATATTTCAGCAAAATACTATTTTCTCCAAGGGTCTCTGGCCCTGATGAAATAGGGCAGGGTTTCGTAACTGTTGAATCAAGAACCAACGTCGTGTGCGCGAAGTTCCTTCAACAGAAGCCTCGTGAGCACCACGTTTTTCCTCATTACATACACTGCACCATGCCACTGTTTTACACGAACTTCTCCGCCAACGAAAGTTTGAAGGTTTTTATTCTAACACTTCCGCCACCCGTTAGCCTCGCCCATTCTTGGTCTTCTTTCCTTTCAGTGTTTGAAGATGATAAACCCTTCTCACCTTTCCTCTCAAAAGATAATGATTATCATTATTAATGTACTGTGTCTCTTCTTTCATGAAAATTCAGTACAATTCCATGCACATATAAATGGTGCATGCATGTGCTTATTTACGTGTACCTGCGTGTGTGCAGCAGCAGTCATTTCTGATACACACTCGGAGACGGAGGGAAACATTCGGTATGGCTGAAAAGTCCAATTATGATACTTTTGTTCACTAACTGGTATGGAATCCTCATTTTTCTCTTTTTTTTCACTGAGCTCGACCAATGGGTGTTTGGTTTCCCATCCTTACGGACTCCAAAGGAAAAATGTTGAATGAGGCGAAATATGACCTCTCTCAGCTTTCCATTAGCCTGATTCACTGTCTGCTTTTTCTAATAACCTCATCATTTTTTTCTTACACTCGTATTCTCCTTGCTTTTCAGGCCTGCGTTGGTTGCCTGTTCGTTAGGCCTCGGCATAAAAACATCCGACCACTAAACTGAGTCATCAGTCAATGTTGTCATGTCTGCAGCAAATCATGAAACCAAAGTAAATATGAATTTTTGAGCGTGACAAACGAATGAGCGGAATGGCTCAAGTTTATACAAATAATAATCGCGTTAATATCAAGCACGTACATTTGTTTGTCACTCATTTAAACCGTCGATACAGACTACAATAAAATATATATATATATATATATATATATATATATATATATATATATATATATATATATATATATATATATATATATATACAGTATATTGAGACGTTTCCCTAACAGAGAATAACTCCAGAGAGAAAAAAAATACTTCTACAGCATTAGCCGCTTCACACATGCAGCCAATGCACGGGAAAAGGTGCGTATGGTAACAGGAAGATGATAAAAAGTTGCGGAACTTATTACAGTTATGATAACGGATATCTCATATTTTAGCGAATATTTACCCTGAGAATAATTTAATCCTTGTTTTTAAGAAGCAATTTGTTATCAATAAAGGAAAGAAGTTAATTTATACACTGGAATCGAGCTACTATAGTAGCCACTGTCATTAGGAGTAATAATATATATATATATATATATATATATATATATATATATATATATATATATATATATATATATATATATATATATACATATATATATGTATACACACACACATATATATATATTTATATATATATATATATATATTTATATATATATATATATATATATATATATATATATATATATATATATATATATATATATATATATATATATATATACACCGTTTATAGAGACAGACAGACAGACAGAGATTAATCACATCCTTTTCAACGGGACGTTTATTACAGTCTTCTCTGTATACTTATTTATAGATTTTTTTTTCATGACCAGCAGATTGAGACCGGCAATGGTGTCAAAATCAAACTGGGCCAATGGAAGAAGGGTGTGTGAATACAGTAACAGACTTCTGTTCTTAAACGATAATGAATTTTTCTTTTAATAAAGAGACAGATCAAACGGCTCAGGGTATAACTTAGTAAGGAGTGGATGGAGAATTTCATGATTTAACGAATCAAAAACCTTCATTCTCTTGTTCCACCGATAGACCTTTAAAGGCTCTCCCTATGCAATTTTCGTTATCAACCGAAGAGCGGGACTGAATGCAATGGTTCATGTTAATCACCACAAACAATCACTTGAAGATGGAATGATCCATGTTCTGATAATGGTGGACTACCAGAAATGTTATGGGTTTTCCAATCTCAGACGAGACTAGAAAGGATGGAAATGGCCACCCAACTAGATTACTGAACGAGAATACGAAAGCTCCCAATGAATCTACAAGGACCATGCTCTTTCTCCAAGCAGTTATTTGGACAGAAATCCGGTCGGACCAAATTAGCAAGAAATTTAACAACAGGAAAACACTGAAGAGAACTCATACGAATACAGCTAGAATCGTGCATTTGAGAAGTACCAATAGAAGACCGTGTCTAAATGAGGAATAATTATCGAAGGTATATTCATTAAAAAATACCAATTTGCATCTTTAAATCAGATATAGTAACTGAAGAGCATGTAAAATTCATAGAGCTGATAGAAGGATTTGTTTGATTAGCAAATACTAATAGAAGACTTACGTTAAGGAAGAGAAAGTAGCAAAAGAGCATAATCACTGAGGTATAGTTGCGATGGAGAGCCTATAGTATCAGAAAGTCAAATTGTACGAAGACCAAAAAAGAAACTTGACAAAGGAGGAGCGGAATGAAATCAGGCCGAATCGCCCTGTCTTTCACAACAGCCTTTTCCCTCCTCTTTAGGAAAGCAGAGGCAAGTGAAGGATCAAGTTTTAACAGTCTGAAGAAGGTGACATGTGAATAAGTATGAATTACAGAACAATAATCTACATCGTACCATTAGCGAGGTGTTTAGGCCTCATTCGCCTCCGTTATCAATGCCGTACAAAGAAAGATACGCTGGTTATATGAAATGCTGTGACACACCAGAGGGAATCGCTCATGGATGTAATATAGAAAATCAGACAAAACGGATCGACTCTATTATTCGCGTTATTGCCTACATTATGCACTCATTCTTGTTGAGAGAGATATTGCCATCTGCTCGACTAGCAAGCTTCAGCAAAACGAATGTGAAGAAGACTAGAAATACAGAGAGGTGAAGCTAATACAGAGAGGTGAAGCTAGGGCTTATGAAATGTATAAAATTGATAAATCAACAAAGCCCATCTTAATGCTCAAAGAAATGACTACACAATTTAATGTTCACCTGTGCGTTAAACTTCCGGATCTCGGGAAGTCTTTTGATATCAAGTTTCTAGCACTAAGCTTTTCTCTTCCCTCGCTGCAACGCACAGCTGACTAACTGCCAGGTATGTAATTAATTACATAAGTCAAAAGGGGCACAATGCATTTTTTTCCCTCAGGAGATGGACCTAAGTCGTTTCCCTCCCGCCCACTGCTCTCCGATCGAGTTCAGCCCTCCCGCTGGTAAGGTGGGGTTAGTAACCTCTGGACCACGAAAATTGTCTATCCAGAGCGATTTACTTCTCAAGTTTTACGTAGAAATACCGTAGAGTTTTACAGCCTTGTTCACAGTCTGCGACTGTAATCTTTCTCATACTAATCTGTGATGATAATTACAATCTATAATTGTATTTTATTATTATTATTATTATTATTATTATTATTATTATTATTATTATTATTATTATTATCAAAATCATCCATCAATGTTGCAAATATAATGATTATTATTTTTTGTTGAAAATAATGGCAGTTTTCAACGCATTAATCTTACACAGGTTTTATCAGTTCTCCTGACAATTCGTTTTTCTGGCTCAGCCAGGTTGTTGAGTAGAATTCCAATATTCATATCTGTCGAAATTGGGATATTTGTCGAAGATAGTTTTATGAAAATGTTATATTTTGCTTATGTCTTGTACATTGTGTAGTCTACATGTTTCAACCATCTCCGTGGTCGTCGTCAGGACGTTGGTGAAGACGAGTTAAATGAATAACGGGTTAGATCGACATGTAGACTACACAATGTACAAGATATAAGCAAAATATAGTATTTTCATAAAACAATCTTCGACAAATATCCCAATTTAGACAAATATGAATATTGGAATTCCACTCAACAACCTAGCTGAGCCAGAAAAGCGAATTGTCAGGAGAATTGAAAAAACCCTTTATAAGATTAATTCGTTGAAAGCTGCCATTATTTTCAACAAAACATGCATCAAAGATCTACCCCTTGCATATTATTATTATTATTATTATTATTATTATTATTATTATTATTATTATTATTATTATTATTATTATTATAACTGTATTAACTACATATCACGTAATTATTCCATAACCCTACGTATTTTATATGCGAAATTTAGTTTTCTTTGAAAGTAAAACAACGCCGCATTTCACTATTATTCCATCATCCGTTTTCATTTAATTGTACGGTCTTTATGAAAAACCGTGCTCATGTAACTTTTTTCCACTTACGATATGAAATTCTAGAAGAGGAAGCGACAAGACGCCTCCTTCAGCATCTTACCGCCATGTTTTGCACGAAGTAGCCAATTTTGGCGAGAAATTCAAGTATCGTGCTGTCACGCAAGGAAAAACAGACGCCACTTGAATTTTCCTACCAGCAATGGCTACTCGGTGAAAAAATCACCAGCGAGGTGCTGGATTATGCCAATAAATGCGCTGGTTTTGCACCGCCCGTGTCCGCCTCGTGGACTTTCTCCCTGACGAAGTTCGGTCTTTTGCGCTCGATCTGATTTCTTCTTCCCTCCACCTGACGAATGCGCATACAATACTCCGGTGCCGTTGACCTCAGGTACGCTCAGGAGGCTGATGCCAGTTCGCGGTTTTACGTAAATCAACAAAGTGTAATCCTGTGAGTGACACATTCGTGATAAAGACGTAGGTTACAGAGAAAATAAAACTGAAAAAATTAACATGCGGCAGTCAGGACTGTTAAGAAATTTATCTTCTGCAATATACAAAACCGGTTTCACATATCGTGCGAGATGGAATAAGTCTCAAGAATGCCCACGTCAGTTTGGAAAGGTCACTTCGTCCCTTAAGAAATCTTACTTGAAGCGGTTGTCCTTTAGCATGAAGTTAATATAAAAATGGAAACGAACAAAAAAAAAAAGAGAAGCCGGGAATCTGTAGGAAAATGATAATGCTCACTGAAATTCGTAGTAAATACAGCTATCTCATGATCAAATGTTGTCATCTCTCCCGTGGTAGGGTGGTTAGCGTAGCGATCTTTGGAACGAGGGTTCGAGGCCCAAAGCTGGCTCAGCATTGGGCATTGTGTACTTATAGCCGACGATTTACGTTACGCTGTAAAGAATTTTCCAACTTGCTATTAAACGATAACTGGCGCAAAAAATCTTGTATTTACTTACCATCTTCCACCGGCTTCGAAGTCTCTTCATTACCACAAGGATCGCAAAAATCCAAAGAATACAACATTATTCATATTTTACTTACCTGGATCCAATTCTACATCATGGGCGTCTGGAAGTTCCATCCCGCCACTCTTGTGTCATTGTTTTCTGGAAAGAAAGTCCCCATTTACTCACATACTAAGACCTCTTAATTTTCGAACAATATACAACATATGGTGCAGGTACTTATCACTAAATGAAAGAGAGATAACAGCTATGATTGGTTGTAAGGATAACAGTGTCCTTCCAGACCTTTTGTACACTAGTAGATCTTCCCAGTTCTTATAATTACAAGCATTTGCTTTCCATTTCCTCACTAGCATTGGACAGTGAATCTTACTCAGTCTAGAACTTCCTCTCCGTGTCATATGTTTCTGAAGCTCTACAGTCATTCCGTTCTCCTCTCTGAGGAAAACATCGCAGCTGAAATATCGATCAACGTAAACGGTAACAAAAGAAAAAGCGAAAAGACCCCAAAAGCCAGGCGGATAATCACTAACAGCACAAATCTATTCTGCATGACAATATCTAGTAATAACTAGTTTAGAAACATCTCTAACTTTTTGGGGTTCTTGTTTTAGAAAAGGGTAATGGTCAAGGGTTTAATTAAAGAGTCTGATGTACTATTAAATACAGTTGAGCTAAAGACATTTATAATTGTAAAAAAAAAAGGGGGGGGCGAATTCAGTACCGGTGTAAATAATGTAATAAACAGTTTGAAAGAGAAAGGGTATAAAGTAAAACTGTATCAAGTTAAAAAAAAAATTATGTACTGTACAGTACCTCACGCGTTTGCAGAGTGAGTGCTTAGGAACCAGGAACCACAGTCACTTCTTTAGTCAGCCACGGGCACTGGATAATTCTCTGATTCTCAGAACTCACGTTCAGTAATTTCCTGTCAGTTGAAGATGGTCTGAATATAATAAAAGTAACGATAGATGAAAATAACATTCTTTCAGCAGAGTGATGATAGAGATCGATAATTCCATGACCAAAAGAACAGCGCCATGTCCGGTGAAGTGCTGACAGCGCCCCAAGTTTTCGATTGAAATGCATCAAGTAAAAACAAAACATCACTATTAGAGCGAATTTGTGAACTGACTCACGTCTAAATCTGCAGGACAAGATTACTACTACTTTGCTTTTCATTTACTTCTGACGTTGTTCAGTGCCCATGAAGTTTTGATTTTTAAAGTAACAAATGACTCAGTTATTTGATCACTGACGACTTAGTGGTGTACATATGTCAACCTCCACAACATTTTTTGTAAAAGAATGCCAAGGAGCTAAGTCTTTACCCCAGCAAAAAAAAAAAAAAAAAAAAACCAGGAGAAGGCTGCGTATTTTCAGGGGTATTCCCCGGCACCTGTATTTTGAAGGTCATAACGTGCCCTCTAAGAATTGACGAAGAAACCTTCCTATATTCACTATAATAATAGAAGGACATACCATACGTGCGTACGTACACACACACCGTGGCTACCTATTATAGCACCTCCATTGAACTGACGAAGGTCACCCTCCACCCCCGTGCTCCCTCGCAGCCAGCGCACACATGCACCGTCTACAAGGCCTATTTATGTTTCGTCTTTCCTCTAACAAGTCTCTAAGGCTTTGACTGTCCTTGCATACTTGCTCACTGTTTCTTTTTTGTAAGTCTGTCGTCTATTTATGTACGTTGAAATGTGTTTATTTTCTCGGCATGATTTACACTACTTATTGTTCATTATTTGATGCTCGTCTGTCACTTTAAAGATTAAAAAAAAGTTAATCAGCTTCCATTAACGATAAAGTTTCACGCGCTAAGATGATTGTGTGTAAAATGGCTATGTATCATTTCATCCCCTCACGGGATCGATTTCCTTAAAAGTTCATCGTGCCCCTGTTAACCTAAGGGATGAATTATATACTTGGTAATGAGTCTACTTTGGTGGGTTTCAGCAGGGTAAAGAGGGCCAACCAGCAACCCCATCCCGAAAAGATTTGATAAGAACCGGAATGTTAACACCTTCAGGAACCACATGAGGAAAAGCCATATGATATATATGTGTATATATATAATATATAATTACATATATATATATATATATATATATATATATATATATATATATATATATATATATATATATATATATATATATATATATATATTATTTGGCCATGGGAAGTGTGAACACATCCAGGAAACGGCAGTGTAATGTTGATACCCTTCCCAGCCGTCCCTGAAAGCAATTTTCAAGCGCTAGTGCAAACTCTTCTAAATCGGCCCGGCCTCCTTGCATGAGATTTATTGCTCTGCTTCGCTGTATGTTGACGCTCGTACGTGCCTTAAGTCAGGATGGTGGTGTCACACATCCTGGTTTCCAAAATACGTAATTTACGAGAGAGCTTCAGTGATGGCCATTGTTAAGAATAGTCATGGTACATGTAGGCCTAAATCCAAAGATATTATTCAAAATTAGGACTTTCATGTCGAAAAACACTAAAAAATCAAAGGAATTAACTTGTGAAGTGAACTCCCAGAGAACAGAATTCATATATGTGAAAAGGCTGAACAGCGAGCATAGTGAAGTGGAATGACATATTCATGATTTTTTTAAGAAAGAGAGAGAAACAGTTCGGGGAAAAATGGATAAGAAAAGTACGAGATAAAGTAGAAGCAACCAAATAATACAGTATAAGAATGTGAGAGAAGTGACAAGCCAGAGAAAATGTGTAGAACGAAGTGAATTCAGTAAAGCAATAAGAGCAGAATATAGACGCAAATAAGCGGATGAAGAAAAAAAGAGAAAAATAAGTGAAGGAATACCACGTACAGCTAGAACAGATGATGTGATTGCCCTTAACTTAAATCTGTTAACCTCCTCCACAACCCTCCAAACAAATCTTACTTTTAACCTTGCAGTTTATGTTGGAGATAATTCAAGGAAATCATGAAACATAAGGGCATTGCCACACGTACATTCTTGGCAACGTCTGCGTCTCGGAAAGGCATTTTTAAGTCGCCCCGGAGCCATTCAGTTTCACCTATATAGTCGCCTTTACATTCTTCGGAGGTACACGATTTCACGATTCCGAGCCTCGGCGGTGATTAAATTTGGCGGGAAAAGTTTTATTTTGTGAGGATTGCAGAAATTTCCTCTCATATATATATATATATATATATATATATATATATATATATATATATATATATATATATATATATATATATATATATATATATATTTAGGTTAGTTTAGACAAAGGAGCTATTATGCGAGCACAGGTGTTTAAAGGATTACTAATATACCTCACAAATAAATTTAATTATAAGGAAATGCCTTGTTTTGAAGAATAACACATCTTGAATTATCAGTGAAGTCTGTATCTCGCGTTAGAAAGTCATATGATATTAGTGTAACTTTTTTTTTTTTTTTTTTTTTTTTTTTGTAAATTGTGTGAATTCCCTTGCACGTGAGCGGTGGAATTATGTAGGAAATGTATGGATCTCGAATACTCAGTGTACCATAAAATGCCAATTTTTTTAATATTCAGAAAATCATAAGCCACCTTTCTCATAATGGAGTTGAATCTCAACGATCTCCGTATTACACAAAAATGTTTGCCCAATGGTAATACTGCTGCTGCTACTGAAAATAGTAATGTTATTATTACTGCTATAGGCAGTTCCATTCATAGATGAGAGAACGGAGGGGATTCCTATGTTTGTTCAGATTAAGTTTACAAATTAATGATGTTTATGCGGTCTTATGAGAGAGAGAGAGAGAGAGAGAGAGAGAGAGAGAGAGAGAGAGAGAGAACTTACACAAAACAAAAATTTCCAATTCCATTTTTTTTTACAGAAATCTTCTCTATCTTGTCAATAAGTCTGTACCATTTTGAAGGATTCTTGAATTTACAAACTGATTCATCGGAGGACCAAAGTAGCGTGGCAACATGAAAGGTCAATTCGTAGCCGGTATCTCCGAGCACCACAACTGGCAATATTCAGCTTTCCATCCATTTTAAGATGAATCAAGATGAAAAATATTTGCCCATGTCCCAGATGAGCTTGGTGTCCCTGGATGATGTAGACCAGGGCCCTGAAAAGTCACAAAGGTAAATGAAGGTAAGGTTGTTAGTATCTGTGCTTGAGCGTGATAGTTTGCGTGCATGGATGGGCATCATTATGGCGTCTCTAGGTTAAGTCATTTTTTACCTGTATATACCTAGTTTTCTTCACCTTCTACAAATCCCGGAACTGCCTTCATCACTGCCAACATACAATTTTCTCTTTAAGGAAAAATTGTGTCTTCTGTCTCTCCTGCACACATGCACAATACTCATAACTCACAACTGTCACACCTGACTCAAGCTCTCATTCGTTTAGTGTCAGTTTTGCAAGGAAACAGTGATTAATCTTTACGGTAATTTGCTTAATTGCAAGAGAAGGAAGAGGATTTACTGTCAGAGAAATATAACCTCAAGAATGGCTCACGATCATTGTCGTAAAAATAAGCCGAAGTCAAGCATACAGAATGTTGGCAGCGCCAAGTGGGTCTAATATTCAGTCCTGTGATGTTACTTGCTTTGGTTCAGTTGCTGGGTGCCTCACAGTCTGAGAGAACCGTAACACCGCTCTTGCTGCTTTTGTTAGGAACAGGACCCACCTGGTTAGTTAGAAATGGCTCGCAGTCCACATTATTCTTACTCAGAGAGAGAGAGAGAGAGAAACGCGGCTCAAAAGCAGTTCCTCGGGAGTTGATACATAATTTCTCTTGAATACGACATCGACAGGAAGGTTTTCATTATGTCTATTACTGTTCTAAAGTGCGTACATGTATTTTAATTATATCTAACCTCACCCCCCAAAACCCCCTTCCTATGGTATACTCATCATTCCTCCATCCTTATGTATTTATTTCTGCTACTGCACTTCTGCCAAAAATGTTTGGACGAGGTCCTTGATTTCATGCATACAGAGAGTGAATGAACGGCTCCATCAAGTAATACTGCTAACGGTGTGTACGCCTCCTCCTATTGAAAGAAGAGATGACCAAGATTCATGTCGTACATTTTGTTTTTACATCCTATCTGAGATTAACTTAGATATACGATCTTCTGAAGAGGTGGGTGCTTAATATATGAGGAGATGAATCCTCAGTATAAATCTTGATCAATCTTCAGAATATCTAAGGTAGACGGCACAAAAATTGATTCTATGCATGTCTAGTATTTACGAGCAGCTTGAAGCTCACTCTAAAGAAGTGGCCATTGTTACGACAGCCGTAACATTATCAGAATGCTAGCTAATTTAAGCTAACATAACTAGCTTAACCTTCGCTGAAGCGTCCTGCTTGGCCTCGGCGTCATTGACCTATAGTCGATGCTTAGCCAGTTTACGTCAGTCAGTTCTTGTGGAAAATAGCCAATTGAGGTACCGTTACGAATGACGAAGAAAGAACAGCTTCCTCTCTTATTGTTTACAACTTGTTAGAAAGCTAAATCTTCAATCTCGTTGTAAGACTCGCCCTGCCTGAAGGCAAAGTCATTAGTGGCCTCTTCCAAATGCTTCTCTGCTTTCGCAGAGTCCTGTTGCATAACGCTTCGGAAAACACCGCCAGATGGCTCTCGCTCAAGATTTCAAGACTCGCAGAGGGACTGCTTTTATAATAGCTTCTTTTTTTTCTATTTGCACACATTTAAAAATTACGTTTGCATAATTGTCCAGTACGTTTTATAAAATTAAAACTGCAGAATCTATAAAGTGCTGATGGGCTTACCCCTCCTTTTTCTTCTGACTCTGGCGCAACATTTTCTTCCCTTTCAAAAAATATTAGGCCTCTTTCCAGAGCATTGACTCTGTCTGTGGACTATATTTGTAGCGTTGTATCGGATAGAAGATGGCACCAAGGCTGTAACTTACGGCTTTAGCCGTGGTGGGAGCGTGTGAAGGCATCCATCAACTCCCTCGGTTACTTTGCATGCGTTCGGAAGCAGGCGGGAAGTCGAGCGTCCAAAATGGGCTCAGGTTCGTTATGTTCTTATAGGGTGTATTACCCTAACACGTATACCACTTATAATTATCGCGAAGAAAATATCACGAAATGCAACCGTATAACAGTAGGCTAATAACGGGTGGAAGTTGACCTATATTCGTCTCATAACAGAGGTTATAAATTGAGTCTGGTATTTTGCTCTCGTAACCTTGCTTTTCTAGGGACAGTACAAGGAAACAAAAAAAAAAAAAAATACGGGAGTCGCTGCCATAGATAACATGCCGGTGGCCATAGGGCTTGTATTATTATTATTATTATTATTATTATTATTATTATTATTATTATTATTATTATTATTATTGTCAAACAAAAATGTGCACACATTCATAAGAACAAGACAACGCACGAATTAAAAGTGCATAGGTCGACACCAGACTTTTTATCCACTTTATCGCCTGGCAATAATTATGGCCCTCCTTCAGGCAAGGAAAGGTGCTGACATAGGCCGGCTTAATCGACACCAGCCTGCAAACATCATTAACTGAAAACTACAATCTGATTTGGCGCGTTCCGGATGTGTTCTTGAACACAAAAACTCAAACAGAAAAATTCGGGAGTAAACGGAAAGCTGCTAAGACAAAATCGTGAGAGCGGAACATTGGGTACAAATAACGAAGTGCAGGAAAGACATGATTCAGATTCCTCCTGACCGTTGCTATGAGCTCGAAATTTGGCGGGAAACCAGAGATTGAAATCCCAGGACTGTGGGATGGGAGATAGGGAGGAAACTACTCCTCTTACCCAGGGAGAGGGAATTAATGGAACTGCAAGGCGGTAATGCAGCAGACGTCGAACGTCTTTGCAAAATATCCATTCTTCCAGCTCGGAAAAACTTTTAAATTGTTTGGTACGAATTTCCGAACTCCCGCCTTTTTTTTTTTTCTTAGTTATCTTGAATAACTGGCTTTTCATTAGTTAAAGTCTCTCTCTCTCTCTCTCTCTCTCTCTCTCTCTATATATATATATATATATATATATATATACAGTATATATACATGTATGTATGTATTTTTGTTTTTCCAGCTGTTTCTATAACGATAATATTTTTCATTTTTCCTTCCTCGCCAAAACTCGCTAATATCACTCATTCTCTTCTACTGACGAGGTCTGAGGGTTTAAAGTCGTTTGTAATCCCACATGACCAACTTTTCATTTCATGACCACATCTTCCATTGCACTCCACTAATTTTGCTAGTTTTGCTCATAATCACTGTTTCACTTCAGATCACCGAATACCACATACGGACTGCTCTATGAGCAAGAGCTCGTGCCGGCGTAACGACAGCTTAACCATAAACAACAACAACTTACTGTTATTACAGCCTAACGCAAACTAATTTTGTAGAGAGAGAGAGAGAGAGAAACTATAATTTATGTAAAAACCAGTTATTCAAGACCATCGAGGGATAAAAAAAAAAGGGTCTGGGGTTCGGGTATTCGTACCAAACTATTTTAAAGTTTTTCAGAGCGGCCAGATTGCAAATACGTACGATGTCTTTTGCATTGCTCCTGGGCAATTCCAACAATTCCTTCTCTCTGGGTGAGGGAAGTATCTCCCTCCCTTGATTTTATATTGATAAAGCACACGACCGTCAATTTTTAAGTCTTCCATGTGTTTTAAAAAAGTTATGAAGAAGGATAAGGTGAACGAATCGGTTTATTTCCTTACTATTTCAAGGAAGAACGTCAACCAGACTTATCTTCACAAAAAGAAAAAAAAAACAGAAGAAATGAATGATTGGGGATTCTGATCAAGGACCTTTATGTGCTCACTCGCCCATAAAGGGAGGGGTCTTAATTCAACAAGGACGCAACTTAGGGTAAGGTGTATTATTAATGGCTGGCCGCTTAAGGCGACCCTGGATGATCACCGTTATTTGCAAACCAGTGCAGCTTCGGCTGAGTTTGTCATTCAAATAATAAGAATAAAGAAACAAAAGCAAAAAGCTAAATATAACTAATAAAGGAAAAAAAAATCATCGACTACCCTGAAACCCCTTCCCTTCCTACTTATGATTCAATTTTCTTGTTTTGAAAAAAAAGCGAAAAAATGAAAAATGGAAAAACACGTTCACTACATAGTTTTTCCTATTCGGCGTTTGTTTTGTTGAGCCAAAAAAACATCAAAACAGAAAACGCACAAAAACTTAACTGACAAGCTGTCATTATTCATGGTTCATTTTTGTTTATCAACAAAAATTAACACAAAAAGAGTAAACACACTTCCTTAATCTTCTTTTTTATGAAAGATATTTTCTTATGAAAGTGATCGTTTCAAGAATATTTTTCATATAGTCTAATGTTATTTCTTTGATATAAAGCGGGCCTTATGCCAGCACTGACTCACGCAATTGTGCAGTTCATAGTCCCTTGCAATCTGAAAAGATATGAAACTGAATAAATTTAGTCGGATTCAAAGAAAAATGTCATTCGCTTCGCTTGACTCTGTAGCAGAAGAGAATTTTTTTCTGTTACTTTTAGTGAATGATTGATTCACTGATTTATACCTGCGTCGAAATTGCTTCACGAAGAACTTAAATATCTAGAAGATAAAAAATAAATACAGCCAAACTAACATTCAATATGAAGCCAGTTCAATGCCCTTATATAGCCCAGGCCAGAAGAAATGTCAAAAAAGGAAGTGAGTAAAAAGACCAGGGATGATTACCCAGAGAAAGAATAGATAATGCATAGCAAAAACAGGAGAAAAATGACGAAAGGAGACATTTATTGAACGGGTTTTGGACAATTCAGAAACAAAAGAGAAAAAATCAATAGTACCTTTGCAGGCACATGCACATATTTGAAGGAGATATCATTATTACTATCATATTCATCTATCATTCACATAAAAAATGACAGCAATATTCCAGCACGATGCAATTGCAACGTGTTTACGATATATCGAGTACCGTAGACTCTGTGGAAACGCAGTTCGTTTTCGGTAATTAGATTAACATTAATATTAAAACAGAACAAGCGTAAAAGCTATTCGCAATCTTCAAACAAGCTCCCCCAGAAGCAAATGTTGCGTAATGATAAAGGAAAAACCGCAGGCTGTCCCCGAAGCCCTTACCCCCTTGGAAGGTTAAATCCATAGGTTGAGGGCAGACACCGGGAATCCCGCTTGGGCCACCAGGGTTGCCAGAGATTCAAATAGATTTAGGGAAATTTTTTGTCTCGAACCGAGGCGGCTTATGCCTTCTTTTCTTCTCAGATTAGGCTGAGAGGGGAAAACCATGAAGGCCTTATACACTCTTTCGCTCTCTCTATGTATGTATGTATATATATATATATATATATATATATATATATATATATATATATATATATATATATATATATATATATATATATATATATATATATATATATATATATATATATATATATATATATATATATATATATATATATATATATATAAAATATACAGTACATACAAACTCGCATTATACAAACACACACACATATATGTATACATATATGTGTGTGTGCGTGTATAACTGAATCACGAAAATATGGAACGTGATGAATATCTAAATAAAGACAAAATTCACGAAGGAAAGGGAAACAAATGGAGTACTGCAAGGCCTTTCGACTTCTTGTCCTTTACTTAGCAGACTTAAGAAATATAAGAATAAGTTTACAAAGAAAGCTCATATAAATGACAGATGGGGATTGCAAAAGAAAAATATGTACCTGGAATCCAACAGACCTGAAGAATTAGTAGACATACCAAAACGGTTAAATATTTAAGAGGTCTTACAAAGGATTGGGCTCAACAGTTCAGAAGCAGGGACAGGACAATTGGAAAATTATACAAGGATGGTGACTGACCACCAAAAAATGTTGTAAAATTATGACTCACTAATTCTCCTTTTGGTAAACAATAAAAATTTTTGCAAGGTGAACATTTAAAAAAAAAATTAAACATACGAATATATAGAAAATATATACAAGGTAACTAATTTGTAAGTAAGTCAGTGATTTTATCTTTTAGGTCGTTCTTGAACACTTTACTAACACAGGGGTCCAAATAATACATGCCGGGGCTAAGGTTAAAATTACAACTGGAAGTAAGATGTATAATAGCGGATTCTAAAAGATTTTGTGAAGAGAATTCTTTCAATCTGGCAATCACTGAACTTTCAGTCCAATTTATCCTGTGAGAGTTTTCACTTAAATGAATGAATATTGCATTGGATGTTTGCCCAGTTTTCACAGAATACTTATACTGTTTAATCCATATCTCTAAATCCTTGCTAGATTGGCTGATATAAAAAGAGGGACGGTCCAAGCATGTAATTTTATATATTATGTTTTTTTAGGGCTATCTTTTATTAACATTCCTTTTAGTGTGTTATTATGATAAAGCCCACAAAAATTTTTTAGTGAAAGTAACTTGGAGAAAGAAATCCCTAAGAACGTTCTTAGCCTGCCTTATTTTAGTGGTTTTGAAAACATAAAATCGCTGTTAATATCTTTTAATGCCAACATCATTTTTTCCTATAATAACACACTAAAAGGAATGTTAATAAAAATAGCCCTAAAGAAAACAACAACACAATATTAAAATTCCATGCTTGGACTGCCTCTCTTTCAATATCGGCCAATCTAGCAAGGATTTAGAAGTACGGATTAAACGGTATAAGTATTCTGTCAAAACTGGGCAAACATCCAATGCTATATTCATTCATTAAAGTGAAAAGTCTCACAGGATAAATTGGACTGAAAGCTCAGTGATTGCCAGATCGAAGATTTCTCTTCATGATATCTTTTAGAATCTGCTCTTAGACAGCTTACTCCTAGTTGTAATTTTAACCTTAGCCCTGGCATGTATTATTTGGACCCCTGTATTAGTAAAATGATCAAGAATGACTTAAAAGATAAAATCACTGGCTTAATTACAAATTAGTTGCCTTGTATATATTTTTTATGTATTCGTATGCTTGATATTTTTTTTTTTTTGTAAAAATGTTCACCTTGCGAAAATTGTTATTGTTACCAAAATGAGAATTAGTGAGTTGTACTTTTATAAAATTTTTCGGTGGTCAGTCACCATCCTTGTGTAATCTTTTAATTGTCCTGTCCCTGCTTCTGAGCAATTGAGCCTAATCGTTTGTAAGACCTCTTAAAATATTTAACCCTGTTTTGGTAAGTCTACTAATTCTTCAATTGTGTTGGATTCCAGGTACGTATTTTCCTTTGTAATCCCCATCTGTCATTATACAAGCTTTTTTTGTAAACTTATTTTTATACTCCTTCAGTCTGGTAAGTAAAGGACAAGAAGGCGATAGACCTTGCAGTACTCCATCGTTTCTCTTTCCTTCGTGTTTTGTCATATATTTTGTCATATATATATATATATATATATATATATATATATATATATATATATATATATATATGTAGAATCTACTGGTCACTTTACCAGACACATATGTAATTCTAATAGCCACAATGCCCTCTTAACTTCTCGAATTCTTCGCTTTTTTGGATATGCTTGCAACTACGAAGCCGAAAATATCCAGACGGAAGAAACTGAAGAGCCTGTGAATGGCGGTCGCGAGAATCGAACCCGCATTACCATATTCACAAGGTCGGCAACGTGACCTCCTTGTGAGTATGGTAATGCGGGTTCGATTCTCGCGACCGCCATTCACAGGCTCTTCAATTTCTTCCGTCTGGATATTTTCGGCTTCGTAGTTACAAGCATATCCAAAAAAGCGCGAAGAATTCGAGAAGTTAAGAGGGCATTGTGGCTATTAGAATTACATATATATATATATATATATATATATATATATATATATATATATATATATATATATATATATATATATATATATATATATATATATATATATGTTTGTGTGTGTGTGTGTGTGTGTATTCTGATGGTGCCAGCAGTGCGTCAATATACATTACGTAAGCAATACGCCATTGGAATGATTTCTTTGAGTGATGCACTGAGTGACGCAGACATTTTCTATTGGGACAAAGTGCTACCTTGAATTGCGTAACAGACTTTGAATGGACAATGTCTGCGTCAATAGGTTGACGATTCTTGAGGTGCTCCATATAAAGTATTATTGTTACTATCTCTCATACTCTCGTCATTATATCGAATATTTCTTCACTCATCTGATTTTCTCGACATCATACACTGAATAACTTCGTCACTTTTAAAAATAGACCACCGAAATTTAAGGGAAAGTTAGGGCAATAATAGGATAACAAAACAGTTCCAAAAAGCCTCCTATGTCACAGCAATGCCATGTATTTCCAAAAGAAAAAATAAATACAAAAACAGATGTAGATTACACTCCTGTCCGCTACACCCAGTGAATGCATAATTATTTATAATAAAATTCTCTTATGTAGCTTAACAGCGTAATAAATCAGAATTCCTTTTCTCCAGTGTTTCATCGGTACGCTTGGCAATCATGATGAAAAGATTGTAGAAAACTGGATAGATTTTTTTTTTAAGATTTGTCATATGTTAGAAAATGAACCTAGTTTGGAATTATTAGAACTGTTTCTGTAACAGAAAATTTCGAGTGACTCTGTTATTATTATTATTATTATTATTATTATTATTATTATTATTATTATTATTATTATTATTATTATTATTATTATTACTTTAATCTTATGCACATTTGTCACCAATCTTTAAACTGATATTGCGAGAGATAGATTTTGTGTTACATACTAGGACATGGCAACGTAACTTCCGTATATTTATATTTAATTTTGGCTTACATGAAATAAAGACAGACAACTTTGAATTGAATATAAAGTTAAGGATTGAACTTAATCTTTTTTTGGTTGTTTTTCCAACAAAATACTCAAGTATTTATAATAGAGCGTAAAAATATTCAAGGCTTTATGTAAAAAGTACATATGTAAATTATTATAACAGACTTTTATATATAAAGCCTTAAGTATTTGTTAATTTTTAATGAAATACTTGAGTAATATTCAAGCCCTTCTAAAAGATAAGGGATCATTTAAGCATTCATAATTATGAAAACGAATAAATGTAGGAAATGAATAAATATTCAGGTCTTTCCTTGAAAACCAGTAAATATTCAAGTCTCTAGACAAAATACCAATACATATTTAAGTCAATTTGGTCGTATAATCGAAGAGATATTCTAAGTCATAAAACGAAGAAAATACAAGTCTTTGTATTAAATATTCAAGGCTGCATAAACAAATAAATTTATAAGCCATTAAATTAAGACGATTAAATCTCAGTATTTACATATAAAAAACGAGAAAATATATTATGAAAACCCTCTTTAAAAAAACTCATCGAAAAGGACAAGCAACAGTAAAAACAAGTCAAGACAAGAAAGAACTAGCTGGCTCGTTCGATAATAGGCCGCATGATCAGCCTTCGGAAAGGTCAGTGAATCGGGATAACCGAGGTCAGGTGATCTAGTCTTTGTCCACGAAAGATGAAGAAGAGGAATTGATTCAGAGACTGATTTTAGTTAATATGAGCCAGTGGCGTCGCAGCACCAATACTTACAGGCGCATAAATAAGCTTCAGTGAAAACTGTACTATCTGATATTGCTAGCGTGGATTTTGTTAAAATTATATTAAATCGATAGTGGCTGATGCAAACACAATTACTCACACACACAGTTTAGTTATACAGTATATCAACTCAGTTTACCGATTCGTAAAACAACAAAAGTTTAAATAAGAATTAATAAAACTTTTCTATATAACGAGATATAATAGATTTTCATACACACTCACACACACACACACACACACACACACACACACACACATATATATATATATATATATATATATATATATATATATATATATATATATATATATATATATATATACACACACACACACACACACACACACACATATATATATATATATA
This sequence comes from Macrobrachium rosenbergii, assembly GCF_040412425.1. Classification (NCBI taxonomy): domain Eukaryota; kingdom Metazoa; phylum Arthropoda; class Malacostraca; order Decapoda; family Palaemonidae; genus Macrobrachium; species Macrobrachium rosenbergii. The sequence goes on from NC_089747.1 coordinate 31,391,919, forward strand.
TATATATATATATATATATATATATGTGTGTGTGTGTGTGTGTGTGTGTGTGTGTGTGTCCATCAACGAAGGCAGACTGGATTTAAATAGTTTTCACATTTAACCCAAAAAGAGTTCAGAACAGCACCATTTACTTGCTACATTATAAGTACGATGAACTTGTAAAGTTATCAAATACTGCCGTCAACACTAACGGGAGAGAGAGCCTATACTAGTTCGCATATCATGGTAGAAAGCATTAAAGAAGGTCAGAAGAAGACGCATGATCAGGAGTCTGTCCGTGAAGCCAAAGAAGAAGAACTGGACATTTGGAAGGCCATTACGGCATCTTAAAAGGGCGCTGTCTTCTCGTTTATTCAGATTATGAACCTAAAGATCAAGATGAACTAGTCAAGATAATGGTTTTATATACCTATATCAGGGAAAGAGTAATTTTGCCCTTGGGTGCAAAATCACATATCAATAGAAAATGTTAAAACGTGAATGTTGATACAGTTATTTATACAAACTTCACGTCATCTAAAAGAAGACAAAAACCTGTGCGTTAGAGGAAATTTTTTGTCTTTTAATATGGATGAAAAAGAAAGAGAGAGAGGGAGAGAGACAGACAGCCAGATGTAACGTAAAGCATCGTGTTCCTTTCATTCTGCTTTATCATTTCAGTACTGTTATTGATGAATATTCACTGGTTCAATTTTGCTTACTTTTTATACTAATTTTCTTAATTAAGTTCGGCTTTTTACCATACCTATATCGACTCTGTTTCTCTACTTCAAGGACGATTGCTCAGCAAATTAACGGCACTTAGTTTGTAGTATATCAATGTATGTCCCTTTCGAAAAAAATATAATAATAATAATAATCCTACATTATGCGGCCGACAATAATTCCCAGTCGCAAATGCAAATGATCAGTACCACTTATGACTAATAATAGCAATAAAATAAAATATGGTTGTAATACATTGATACGAAACAGCTATAAGTCTTACCAAAAGTTTGGTACTATATTTTAGTTGGTAATTCCATAGGCACTTGTTACACTAACAAATCCAGACAGCATAACCATTCTAGTTTTACTTGCCTCCGAGGTAAACTAACTGTAATCAAAACAAGGAAGACATTTCAAATTTTCAACCAGAGATAATGGTACAGAGCTGCCCTCTATTAGCCAGATTCCAAAATAAGAAAGTTTATTTAGGTAAAGTGAATATCATCAAAATAAAAATTACACACACACACACACACACACACACACACACATATATATATATATATATATATATATATATATATATATATATATATATATATATATATATATATCTGTCTGTGCGTGTGCGTGTGTATACAGGTAGATCTCTTAATATTATGTAAGGTATTCAAGTCCTCTGGGTGTGCTGGAGGACATCTGACATTAGGAAAGAACCAGTGTCCTGTGGGACAGGAGAAGAGAGACGCTTGGTAATCAAGGCCATGCCAGATTGAATCCTAATCTAGGCGTCCTTGTGAATCTGGGATCCTTGGAGCTACCCATCATGGTCACTGAAAGATTAAGAATCCAGTTATTTTGTGTCCTCGTGTTATCCTCTCTGGTGGTAGGTAATAATGATTATCATTATTTGTATATATAACGTTAATTCGCTGCCTCGATGGCTCCTTACGGAGTTCCTAGACAAGTGGAAATTGTCGTGGAAAGATATGCCACTAAATGCTGATGCCACCAGCAGATGCAAATCAGTAGCGAAAGAAAGAGAGAGGGAGAGATCAGTAGATGGAGAAGTCATTGATATGCCCCTTGGTGTAAACAGAGAGAAAGTTCTTTTGAACTTCTTCCACGACAGAACCGATAATCATCTAGGCTTAAACGATCGCAAGGAAACAACCATTTCAGCAGTTCCTTTTGGCGATGAAATAAAATTTACTTTAAAATTCCTGGTATCTCTTGATCAGCACAGGACTACGTTCTCGCATCTTCTGCATAATAAAACGCAAGTGAATGTCCACATAACCTTTCTGTTCGCAATATCAACACTCTACGTGTAAAAAGAACTCCACGTTTAGAGTCCCCAACGCCCAACACTAGTCTCTAAAATAAGAATGCTCGGTGAAGGTACATCAGCCAGAACTTTGGGACAGTTTAACGTCCCCGAAATTATGTGCCTTCATTTTTTAGGGTATCGGTACATAATCTTCAACTTGGATTCAGTCTGTCCTTGCACTTCATCTACCCTTACTTACCTGGCCGATGAAGGAGGTGGTTCCACCTCAACGGAAACTTGACAGCGACTTGGCAACTCCTAATATCCAAACCTCTTGTTTAGGTGGGCAAGGCAAAGACCTCAGTGTGATGGTCATTGGTTTGGATTAGGGGCAGCAAAAACGCTGCGATCTTGTTGAGGCGACCAAGTTGTACAGGCCGCATACCATAAGCAGCAAAGTTCATTTACTTTGAATCAAGAGAATTATGAAAAAACATAATAGTGGAAAGTGGGCAACAGGGAAAGGAAAGAAGTAAAAGGTAACTGGATGGGAGGGACACGAGTGATGGGAAGGGGAACTGTCAGGGGAAAGAGAAAATACCTCACTTAAGTCCTCCTGTCATAAAATATGAATGCGCTAAATGAGTACTGAATTTGCATGAAGCATCAAAGCCTTCTTTCAAGCATGCAGAGTTCAGAATTGCATTTGTGTCATGTTTCTCATTCTACGTGTCGTTTAAGGACATCCCCGCCATCTGGAAAACTAAAGGATTCCACTAAGTAATATCAGTAGCATCACAACATCGAAGGCCTGAGCTGAAATCATGAAAATGAGATTCTCTGATGAGCAATCAATCTCTCTCTCTCTCTCTCTCTCTCTCTCTCTCTCTCTCTCTCTCTCTCTCTCTCTCTAGGAAAATCCATGAAATAACCTGCTTTTACCTACGGATATAACAAAGCCCAGCACTAAAAAGGTGCTAGTCACGTCTAAATCAATTGTAGCAACAACAGAAATAACACCAACAACCAAATAACCCGCCTTGAACTCCACTTCGCACGGTTATAGGCATCCAAGTGATTCTACCCTTTGTCGTTATTATCGATGCTGTTAAATTATTGTGTCTCTGTGTCATCACGAATTAATGCTCGTTAATGCTCTTTGTTGAAAGGCGGGTCCTTTGAGCAAAGGGAACTAGCTACCAGACAATGATCGTCTAGTGACCTTCAAAGGATCTTTAGTTCCGACCACTTGGACCATCGATCTCTTTCTCAGTTTTTAACATCCAACGGCATTTGATAATGCCAGAGTGAGAATTATTCGTGTTTCATGGTGAACGCAGCATTCACGCGACAAATAAAGGATTAAGAATACTGAATATAAGGGACTACCAGATAGATAATACTCTCAGTTATGTTTGACAGACAAACCGACGCCCAGTTATTTTTCCTCTTGTTTCTACTACACTGCAGAAGTGACTGGTTTTCAGTCTTGCCACAGGCAGATAGACTGACGAGATCTGTGTATTTAATTGTAAAGTATACAGACAGAAGGACTGACAAAGAAATTTGTTTTTTATTCACTCGTCTAAAAGATGATATATATAGAAAAAAACTTGTTGAAATAATCTTCAATGACAAAAGATTAGGCACTTCGGATGCTCATAATTCCACAAGATCCAATGCCACGAGAAGAAGAATTTTCAAGACTGACTTAGAATTTATTGACGTAAGAAAACTTAAAAAAAAAACTAAATCTGCAAACATCAGTGCCCCGTTCATATGAAAATGAAGTAAATACCAATAATTCGCTCATTAATGATGAGGAAAAAATCTAAAAAAACCAATGTCTCATTCATGAAGATAAATCTGAAATGTTGCCTGTAAATACCTGAGGAAAAATCCGTTACAAGACTTTTACTTACGGAGAAGCCCAATTCCTGACAGTAACGCCTCACTCTCGAGAAAAACCAAGTCACAAAATCAATAAAACCTCCACATGACTAGTAAAATCTGCAGAATCTGTCAAGACGAATGTTGGCGAATAAGAGGGAACACTGCCGTTTCATTTCTGGAGTTCGTCCTTGCGCGATCCTTAATGTGTCGAGCTATCGTCCAAGGACGCTTTTTGCATGCACAATTCTTTGGAGTTAATGAAGCGGTACAGATACGTTCTCAGTGTCCCAACTCCTCTAAATTGGTGAAATGTAATTTTTGTCACATCGTGTAGTTATGTTTAGAAAGAAAAAAGTAGTAGATCAGTAGTGAAGCATAAATATTACTTATCTCTTCTTTAGTTGTTGTGTTCAACCTGGAAAGCTTGAGAGAGAGAATAAATTATTTTTATTGGAAATCAAGTAGTGTTATCTAGAGACTTTCATACCATGTGGATTATCAAAATTAGCTGTTAGCTTAAAGAAAAGTTCAACGAGCAGTTGATGAAAATCCCAAAACGGTGCCATAGCCAACAAGTGGGTCCTCCCCATTATTTCTAGGCCAGCGCAGCTTCCCCATCTCTTGCTCAGTCGCTCAGCTGATTCTTCTCGGCCACCGAGCTTCCCCAGCAACACAGTGGTCCACTGACATATACAGCACCACTCCACTTGATTCCTGAAACAATCTCTTGTTACTTAATTTGGGAGGTTATTTTTCTTCTCTTCAGTTCATTAATCAGTAATTTGTTCTTCTTGGTCTCTTCATAGATAAAAGAAAATTTGTATTAGTGACTTCTAACACCTCACATCCTCAGGTCGAATGTGTAAGTAAAGTAGGTCCAGTCATTACTTGGCAGCTACGGACTATGCTTTTTCCTGCTAATGTCCTGATCAGAACTGCGATGTGTGTGTATTTGTTATTATAGATATCATTAAACTGAAATTAAATGGTTTAAGATTTCCTTAGGTCATTTATGAACTCGGAAAAAAAAGGAGAAAAAATAGCAGGCCATGAACACAAGAAATGTTCCGATCATATCAGTAGTATGTTCCCATAAATTTGCAAGAGAATATGTATTTTTTTATTATTCTTTGATACACACGCAGACATATATATGTATGTATGTATATATATATATATATATATATATATATATATATATATATATATATATATATATATAGGTATATGTATATATAACATATATATATTATAAAAATAATTTCCACATACGAGGTCTACCCATCTAAGTATTGGTCATTACATTATCAAGCTGTAAGTGGAACCAAAAGTTAGAAAATATTATTCAATCGTTTTCACTTTTTTGCAGCCTAGATGTTTGATAACATCGGACGCCTTACTGGTTTAAGAACAGAGCCCTCTACTCGTGACGTCATGGCTATAAGATTCAAACCTGTTTTCCTTAGTGTCATATTGCACCGAATGAGTGGGTCTTTGTTTTTATGCAGGGTGCCCCACAAAAACCAGGAAATTTGGTACAGTTATTTAATTTTTGGAAACAGAAAACAGTTGTTGTTAACAGAAACGTTGTTAAAACAGAACAAAAAGGAAATGTTAGATGTGGTGTTCAAAATGCTTTCCGTGGGCAGCTGCACGACATAGACGGTATAGCCAACTGCCAGTCGCCCTTTGGATGACTTCAAGCAGGATATCCTTCTAAGCTTCCACTAACAGAGTTTTGAAGACTGTATGTCTGTGGTCTCTCTCCTCTGTGATTGAAGTTAATGTAACAGTAAACCCCACATGGTAAAATCTATTACGTTGAGATCTGGACTTTTTGAGGGCCATTCATGAGGTTCAATGGAGTCAGGAGTGTTGGCTCTGAGTCAGGCAACAGTGTGTAAAATACATAATGTAGATCTGAAATTTCTTGTTTTTTTTTTTTTTTTTGCTGGGGACCCCTGTAATTTGGATTGCTCAGAAGTCACTCTGTAACTATTTTTTTCGCACCGGGAACAATGACAGCAGGTAGTTTCCAACCTTCAAGAATGAACTTAGACATCTGAAACGCTTTTCTATAAAGGTTACTATAACTATAATTGACAACATCAACAGCATCTGCCAAAGTGAAGTAAATTTTACTAAAGGGATGGTATATATATTGTTTCATACATTTTTTTGGGCAGTGGTATCTTTTTGTTTATTTATTAAAATAATTAATAATTATATATACTAATATCAGCATGATTATTTTCATTATTTTTTTAATTCATTTTACCACTCTCTCTATATATGTGTATAGGCATAAAAGCAATGAAAAAATTAATGATTTTTAAATTTTATATCAATAATTATGACGTGACCACACAGGCGCCCTATGTCGATCAGCTGTCAGTCAGTACAAGTGCGACCAAGGACAGAAGCACCAGGAGCGAAACCTGTTTTGAAATGGATTCAAGGCGCCATGACGGAGCCTCTTCTTTGTTGCGAATAGTCCGTTTTAACGTCTCTCCTGTAAAGTTCCTTTGGTCTTTTTTTCTCAACACTCTTTCTCCAAACAGGGTGTGGCTCCATTAAAAAAAGACAGTGGCCACTGCCAGAAACTGTAATATTGGTTGATTCTAAGTCCTACACAAAGACGTCTCATTAGATGCACGTCAGTATCCCGAATACTGCCTCACTCATTATCGAGGTTTGTAAACAAACGTTTTCAACGCTTTTCTAGCGTATTTCCATGCAGCGCATGCTTTCGGCTCTTATTATGATATACGACTCGGAAACAATCGATAACCACAGCGCTATCTCCAACCTTATAGTACTTTTGCATGCAACATTTACACACGACTTTCACAAAGAAGAATTGGCTCTACAGTAGCCTTGATTCCATCTATCCTTGGCTTCCATAGACCCTCTAAGGTTTCCAGCTCTCTTGCACATATCCTGTTACCTTCCTTGCTTCAAGTATTTTGTGACATGTCTCCTCTCATTCTACCGTCATCCATCATATTCAATTCCAAATATCTAAATCAAGATTTACGAAGATAAGGTGAGTTGCGCAGAGGTAGATTTTTCAACTCTCCCGCGCATGACGTCACCTGGTGCGAGTCAAGAGTAGCCGCTAGGCAAGCCAGTACCTTCTTCCCCTTGTAAGTGGCAACCTGTAGACGGGAGTTTTCACGAATTTGTGACAATTCGTAAGGTTTTTGGAACTGAGTACGTTATTGCCATGGTGATATGTACTACTTATGGATGCTGTAACACAGAAAGGGACAATGTTTGAAGTAAAAAGGCTAGCTTTTACCGTTTCCTTAAAGATTCCTGAATGTGTAGGAAGTGGGTGACCATCTTCAGAAGTGACCATATAAACACCAAAAACGCAAGAGTGTGTTCGGTTCATTTTCAACAAAGCGATCATGCAAGAAACCTCCGGCATGAATTACAATGCAAATGCGAGAGAATTGAAAGATAATGCCATACCCAACCAACGTTTTACCTCTGCATGATAGTGCCACTGCTGATTCAGGTATTTAACCTTTTGACTTTATTTTGGTTTAGTCTGCGTGTTAAATTTAGAATTGTGGATAAATGTATTAACTATAAGCATATATGAATACTAATATCAGTTAAAGTGCACAAATATATCTTCCGTTCGATTCCTAATGCAAGTAAACCATATTTGACTGGTTAAGAGTGGTAAGATTGAAATTAGGCCTAGACTTATGTGTAGTCATGAATAACTGAAAATGGGATATACTAGTCAACATGAGAGAGAGAGACATACACGAACATTTTATTTGAATTGTTTTCATATGCATGAAATGGGCCTATTATTTGTCGGGCAAAGGAAGGGGACAGCTGTTTTCGAGAGAGATAGAGAGAGACCGAGAGGACAGCGTTTTGCATAACCGAATGCACCATAGGTTTATGAGGATAATTCTAGCAATTAAAGAGAATATGCGATATGTAATATCTTCCATTCGATTCCTAATGCAAATAAACCATGTTCACTGGTTAAGATTAACAAAATTGGAATTAGGCCTAGACCTATGTTGGGAATAACTGCAAAGAGAAAATGCTTGTCAACACGAAAGCGAGAGAGATGGCAAAATTTTGTTAGAATTGTTTTCATGTGTATGAAAATAGCCAGTTCTTTGTTTTGTAAAGGAAGGGAAGATTATGAGAGAGAGAGAGAGAGAGAGAGAGAGAGAGAGAGAGAGAGAGAGAGAGAGAGAGAAATTTACCCCAATTTTTCTCTCATTCATGTGAATAGGCCTTTCACAGTTTTTATTGTAAGGAATGTCAAAATGATTATATGTATGTATATATATATATATATATATATATATATATATATATATATATATATATATGTATATATATACACACACACTGTATATATACAACCTTTCCGCATATCTCTTGAAACGTCTCCTACCTGTAACCGATGAGATTGAGAATGAGGAAGATGTCATAGGAAATTTAATGGAGGGAGAACTAGAATCTGTGATAGAAAATGAGTCTTTTAAGTTATTTGGGGGAATTGATAGCACGTAAGTTTAGGCATACGTATCCATTTAGGTTCAGGTGATATAAATGAAACAAGTGAGGATTGGATCTCATATGTAAAGAGAAAAATATTATACAGACCTTCTGTACAGTTTCAAAAGCTCTGCAACATATGGAAGAGTTATTCAAAACTTTCCGTGGAGAAACGTTGAAGCCGGGAGTCGTGGCAGTGAGTATCCAGTCTTCTCGATATTTTCAAGGACAAAAATGTTGACGTTCCGGAGGATATAATTAGTTATTTTTTTTAGATGCAGAATTTAACTTGTAATGAAATTTTTCAACTCAAAAGAGAAAAAAACAATGCAAAATGAAGATAATAAAAAAAATTGGAAAATAGTTCAGTAATTTTTGATAAACATTTGATAGAATTAAGGCAATAATTAGGGAGTTAATTGATATATAAATATAGTTTTCATTATTTTCTTAAGTGCCTTTTTGGGGGGTTTTCATTTCCAATGTTCAGTTTGTATTTTATAAGTAAGTTTATGAAGAAATAAATATAGTACTAACAAAAGAATGCTATGAACTCAAAAAGGAGCCAGTAAGTCGTATAAACTCTCGGCACCCAAGCAAGCCGAGTGACTTCACTGAGCACAGCCATCTTCTCGGCATCCTGTGCAGTAATTCACGTGTGGGAAATTATTACTCGATATGCAGACTACTACACTCAATTGAGTTTTATCGGCCTGTTCCTCCCTCTCTGAACTATAAAACTCGAACACCCTTAGTTTAGGAGACTTGATAGATCTGTTGCAGATCACCTTGGGGAGCAATTCCTACCCAAGCATAATGCGTACCTAATTCGGTACTGGCCTTACTTAACTGATTCACAGGGGAAAAGGAAAGGGGTCTCGGAATCAATCACTATGTAAAATTTAACAATTTAATACAAGAAACGAATATTTAACACATCAAATTAATTAAATTACTAATAAACAACAACTGAATCACAACAACTGAATCACCGTCGGCTGTCTAGCAATAAACAACTTACGTTAAACTAAAGGTTAATCCAAATTACACATATTACAGTTACGGTAAAATTAACACAATAACAAACTATCACAATAAAAAGGTCGCAAATTCTTCCGATAGATCCCTTTGGGTCTTAATATACACTTAAGACAACCTCCAAAGGAACACGGATACTCCCCCTTTCACACCGGAGCTCTCGACCGTCTCTCCCTGCTTCCTGTCAAAAAAGCATAAAGGTAAGACTGGTGGGCGTATGCGTAACTATTCCAACAACGACAAGAAGGGATAATTGCTAGTTATAAATACTAAGAGGGAGTATCAAGGTAATCGCATTTCCTTTACAAAGGAAAATGAAAACTTTCACTCATGAATATACAAATACATAAACATAAATAATACATAGACATATAAATAATACATAGACATACAACATGACAATCTGAAAACATTCAGATATTTGGTATAATAAACAACTGAACACCAATAAATTTTTCTGAACTCCATCTACAATGGTTCAGAAAATGGAGAGAACGTAATTTCTCGACATTCTCCCCCACAAAAATAGCCAACAAATACTGTACAGTAAATCAAGGCACAAAAATTAATTTATGTACCTGAAACACATATCCATTACAACAGATCATATTCATAATAAATCCTCATCAATCAGCTCCTTTCGCTTGGCATCACACTTTAATGCTGCACGTCTCATAGGACGATGTTGAGGTAGGGACTCCGGTGATGGAGGTACTACGGGATGTGGTGCAGGGAGCAAACCTGCATTTTCATCAAACTGAGGAGTAACCTCTGACGTATCAACCTCAAGAAGTACTACTTTATTTAGACTCCTATGGTATAATTTGTCACCTACCTTTATGAGTAAGGACCGTACAACACCATCTGTACTAGGTATGAGCTTTTGTATGCGACCTAATGGCCACCATTTACGGGAAGAAGTTCCCAAATCAACAAGGACAATATCACCCTCTTTAAAGGGGCATTCACAATTGTTAACACTGCTATAGTGTCTTTCCCTTAAAGCGGTGAGGTAATCACTATTCCACAACTTCTCAAACTTACACAGCACGCTAGACAGCCTAGTATACTGATTCCTTAGATCCAAGTTTTCAGCATAAGGGATCTCATCACTAGCCAGGATATTCAGAGGTGGTGACAAACACACACTTCGCCCAAATATAAGATGTGCAGGAGTCAAACATTCCATACTGTCCTCTGAAAGGTATGTAAGTGGACGATTATTAATAATAGCAGAAAATTCTGACGTAAGGGTTCTCAATTCTTCAAAGGATACAACTTTTCTATAAAGGGCTTTAGCTAAACATCCTTTGTGACGCCTATTAAACGTTCAAAAACCCATTTTTCCATGGAGCCCTTGGTACAGAAAACTTCCATTTAACAGATAAATTCTGCATATGCTCCATAACCTCAGGCTCGTCACTTATTTCTTTCCAGAAGTGCTGAAAACCTACAAAGTTTCTGGCATTATCTGTAATGATAACATCGGGCACTGAATATAATGCACAAAACCTGCGAAAGGCTAGCAAAAAGTCTGATGCAGAAACTGATGATACCAACTCCAAATGTACTGCACGTACTGAAGCACAAGTAAATAAACACACATAAGCTTTCCCCTGAATATCAGAATCAGGTTCAGCATAACAAATAGCTCCTGTATAATCTATACCAACACAAGAAAATGGCCTGGTTAAAGTGACTCTCTCTGCTGGTAAGGGCGGAGGACCAGGATTAGCCATAACCTTACCAGCAACCTTCTTACAAAACACACATTTGTTAATAATAGATTTGACTACCTGTCTACATTTTGGTATCCAAAATTGCTCTCTCAGAAGAACTAACAATACTGAAACTCCACAATGATGATTGAGTACATGAAAATATCTTATTATAAGAGTAGTCAAGTGGCTTTGAGGTGGGAGTAAATAAGGTGACTTTGCAGTTTCCTTCAAGTTAGCATACTGGATACGTCCTTTGGTGCGCACTAAGTTCTGTTGATCCACAGATAGATTTAACTGAAAAGCAAAATTCTTAATGTCAGCTGAAACCTTTAGATTACTGTTAAAAAGATATGCTACTAAACCAGGATAATGTTGCTGCTGTGCCAACCTTATTAAGTAAAGCAGTGGGTCAAGTGGAAATTGGTAACCAGTTATTATACTGATAAATTTCAATACTAAAAGCATTACTCGCTTTACTTTAATTAAGTTAGAGTAACAATCAAATTTAATAATTATGGGGAGGCATAACATTTACTGGTTCAGCAATGATCTCATTAACACTCACGTTCAATGACATATCAACTAAATACTCCTTTTGAGGAGGATAATCTCCGCTAATCAACCAATCTGGTCCATACTTCCACAAAGAAGAAGCCAACAATACTTTAATATCACAACCTCTGGACAAAAGGTCAGCTGGGTTCTCCCTAGAGCTAACATACATAATGGGAAATGCTGAGTCTCTAATTTCTTTAACCCTATTTCTTACATAAGGGTCTTGACACTTATCACTCCTGATTCGTGCTATAGTGACTTCACTGTCACTCCAAATAAAACAAGATTGAAATTTGAGGTGTGATATTTTCATCAAAGTGTTTGCCAGTTTACAACCAATATTTACCGATGTCAGCTCCAACTTTGGCATGGTTAGCTTCTTTTGGGGACAAACTCTAGCTTTACTAACTAGCAAATTACTGGTCTGGGAACTCAAATCAACTGAGTATGCAACTGCACCAAAGGCCTTTTGAGAGGAGTCGCAAAATATATGCAGCTGACATTTTCCTGGGGAAACAGCAAATCTAGGAAATTCTATGGTAGAAACTGTAAGCAATTGCTCTTTAACTCTATTAAATCTCTCAATAATCTCTGGGCTGACTGGTTCATCCCACTTCAAATTTAGTTTCCACAAATCTGAAATTAATATTTTCCCTAAAATTACTACAGGGGAAACTAAACCAAATGGGTCAAAGACACTTGCTACGCATGACAAAATAGACCGTTTGGTGACTGATGAGTCATTCACACTACAGGGTTTCACATTTAATACATCTGAAAAAATGTTCCAGTTAATTCCTAACACTGAAGTTACACCATTTTTGTCATTTACCAATTTCTCTGCACAAATATATTCATTAAATTGTGCACTGTTTGACACCCATTCCTGTAGTGGCATACCTGCCTGCTCTAATATATGATTAATAACAGGGTAGTCAGCTAACATTTGTTCAACATTCTCATAAGTACACAGAAAATTATCTACATAAAAGCAAGACATCAGAGATTTTGCCAATGGGTGTGAATGGTTATTAAAGTGATAATTTAAGGTACTTTGCAAAAGGAAAGGTGAACAAGTAGCACCAAAACATACAACCTTAAATCTGTATGATACAATAATTGAGGGGTCTGTGGTGTCTGTCATCCAAACGAATCTACACCAATCTCGGGATGATTCATCAATCCCAATCCTGAGGAATGCTTTGCTTATGTCTGAAATAACTGCCCAAGGATTGGTTCTAAATGCAAGAAGTGATTCAAACAACTTAGTGGTCAAAGATGGCCCTGTAAGTAAACATTCATTTAGAGAATAAGTGCCAGACCTTTTAAAAGAGGCATTAAATACAATACGTATTGGGGTTGTACTCGAGTCCTTCTTTACATGATGATAAGGCAAGTAGTGACCTTTGATTGGTTCCGACGGTGGAACACTTTCAATAAATCCTAAATTCAAATACTCAGACAAAATACTACTATAATGGTGCCAAAGTAAGGGATCACTAATGAATTTCCCCATCAATGACTTCAATTGTCCAAGTGCTATACGATAATTTGTAGGTGGTCTGCAACTTGACTTAAATGGCAAACTTACCACATACTGGTTATTAACCTTATGAATAGAATGCTCAAACTGTTCAACCATTCTTCTCTCTTCTGGTGAGAGGTCAAACTCCTTTATTCCTATGGCATCCAATTCCCAAAGATTGGAAATGCTACAACACTCACTACAGAGGTCCATTACACCAACACGTGCACATATTACATGCTGGGTGGCTACAATATTCATTGACTGATCATAAGACCACTGAGGCATGGGACCATAAATGAGGGCACCACCAGCTGTACTGAAAGTACAAATACCCATAGTGCTAGACTGATTATGTATAAATTTGTGAAAATAGTCTACACCAATAATCAACTGAATACAATTAACATTATCACTAGTAAGGTAGTGATCGGCCAATTTAACACCTTTACTACGAAGGAATGTGGCAACCTTAGCTATACCAGGAGTGAAAATACAAGTGTCAACATTATTATGAACCAATGCTTTAACTGAAATTCTTGATTTACCCAAGCGAACCACCACCTTAACCAGATCACAAGTAACTGACACTGGGTCACACCCAAATGGAGAAAGGGATAGTGTAATCCTATCCAAAGTCTTAAGGTTTAACTCCTGTACAAGTGAGGGACAAATAAATGATCTCTGGGAACCTGTATCAAAAAAGGTACGTGTTTGCAATTTTGTGCCACCACCTGAAACTTGAACAGTTGCTGTAGGTATTGCAGTTGAAACTAACTTACCTTCCGAACAATATCGAGGTAATACTGCACTTGACTGTACAGATACAGAACCATTATTACCCAAATCACTTGTGGTAACAGAACTTGAACTAACACTCTGTACGGAATCACCTTTGACAGATTTCTGGCTTTGAACATTAACTCTGTCCATGGACTTTGAAGGATTCAGTACTTTGTTGTTACACAGCTTGAAACAAAGGAAAGTATGATGACGTCCATCACAGTGTCTACACTTCACCTGTGTTTTGCAGTTACTAACTACATGACCTGGCTGTAAACATAAAAAGCATAAACTAAGTTCTCTCAACTTCTGTCTACGAGATTCCACACTAGGATAATTACTACAATACTTGGCTGCATGGTTTTCATTACAGAACAAACAGGGCTTATGTTTTGGTTGAATATTAACCGAATTTGACCGCTGGCTACCTGCAGAAATTATTTTATATCTATCTCCTACCTTACCTGAATCTGACCGAGACACAATGGAAGCTACTTTTAGAGGGTTATGACCAACTGATTTCGAATCATGAGAACTTAGTTCTTTACAGTATTCAAACAAATCTAGTGCATACTTCAACCCTTCTGAAATCTGAGAGAGTGAAAGATCAAATGTTTGATATTTGCTGATAAGTAACTTTGATGTCTCCGGCGACAACTTCTGGAGCAAAATATTTGTAAGGAGAGACTCAGACTGTTCTACATTGACTTCATTATTACTTGCCTGCAACATCAGCTTCCTATAAGCAAGTCTAAAATTCAACAATTCTTCATAATTATGTCTGGGAGAGGGTAAATTACTAAACTCTCTAAGCAAGGAACGAGTTAGACGGCTACTATCGAGATAGGTCTCTTTCAGCATCTGTATAGCCACATCATAATTCTGATTAGTAATACTAAGACCTTCTATAACCCTAAAAGCATTACCTTTGAGACTGGACCTTAAAATACTGAACTTCAAAACACTGGTTATATCAGTACGGTTATGAATGACACTACTGTACAAATCCCAAAATGCTGGCCATTCCTGATACTTACCATCAAAATCTGGTATCTTTATATGTGGTAACCTTGGCAAGGGAAGTGCACCATTCCCCTTATTAGGAGAAATACCTGTATCACTAACCTTAGACAGGGTTTTCTCATTAATTTTAGCAGATAAATCATTTCTGATTTTCCTAGCATTGCGACCAGCAGCTCTATAGTCTCGTAATTTGGGACCCAATAAATCAGGATTTCTAGTCAACACTGACTGATAATGAAGCCAAGTATTCTCCAGATTCTGCAAAGCACCTTGCAGGTCACTACTATAATTCTGAAGAATTTCAAGAGCAGGTTCACCTGTGCCTGCCAAGTACTGCTCTATCTCACTTCCTATCTCTATAACATGATGGACAGCATCATCATACACTGTCTGAATGAGTGTATCAGCATGCAAATTTGCACCTAGCGCTTCTGTCTCTGTAGCCATGACAATAAAACTACAACCAAATCACTGACGACAGGAAAATATTGTTAACACTTAAATATTCAATGTTAACCCTGAAATATAACACCACAATACACATTGATATACCGAATCCTGAAATACAAATACACCACAATACACAGTGATAATGGCACAAATGGAACAAAATCCTAAAACATGTTACACACAATGATTATCTGAACCTCAAATCATGGGGACTGGTAACTGCTGGTTAAGGTTATCAAACCCACTTAACATAAGCACAAAACACCGTCATAAATATGATAATGAAACCAGGTAAATGCAAATACCATTTCACCATCGGAAGAACTTGCGAAAAAAAAAAAAAAACTATAGCGATTGATTCACGAGCGACTAAAACAAGAATGTTGAGAACTAACTATCTACTAAACTAATGGTATCCGGTTCGAAGGACCACTATCTAAGGGTGTGGGAAATTATTACTCGATATGCAGACTACTACACTCAATTGAGTTTTATCGGCCTGTTCCTCCCTCTCTGAACTATAAAACTCGAACACCCTTAGTTTAGGGAGACTTGATAGATCTGTTGCAGATCACCTTGGGGAGCAATTCCTACCCAAGCATAATGCGTACCTAATTCGGTACTGGCCTTACTTAACTGATTCACAGGGGAAAAGGAAAGGGGTCTCGGAATCAATCACTATGTAAAATTTAACAATTTAATACAAGAAACGAATATTTAACACATCAAATTAATTAAATTACTAATAAACAACAACTGAATCACAACAACTGAATCACCGTCGGCTGTCTAGCAATAAACAACTTACGTTAAACTAAAGGTTAATCCAAATTACACATATTACAGTTACGGTAAAATTAACACAATAACAAACTATCACAATAAAAAGGTCGCAAATTCTTCCGATAGATCCCTTTGGGTCTTAATATACACTTAAGACAACCTCCAAAGGAACACGGATACTCCCCCTTTCACACCGGAGCTCTCGACCGTCTCTCCCTGCTTCCTGTCAAAAAAGCATAAAGGTAAGACTGGTGGGCGTATGCGTAACTATTCCAACAACGACAACAAGGGATAATTGCTAGTTATAAATACTAAGAGGAAGTATCAAGGTAATCGCATTTCCTTTACAAAGGAAAATGAAAACTTTCACTCATGAATATACAAATACATAAACATAAATAATATATAGACATACAACATGACAATCTGAAAACATTCAGATATTTGGTATAATAAACAACTGAACACCAATAAATTTTTCTTAACTCCATCTACAATGGTTCAGAAAATGGAGAGAACGTAATTTCTCGACAAAAAGGTCATGGGCTTGGAAACCTCATCCCTAGAAACCTGGTGATGACTGAAATGCTCTGCCATTCTTTTGCCAACCGCTCTTAGGGGAAAGATGGTATATGGTTAAATGAAGACGTGTTTAGAAAGGGGCTTGGCCAGTACTCTTTGTTTCCAAAGAATACTGTTAAGTCAAAGGCATAGTTTGTCAGATGTGTTAATAGATAGTAGATGGAAGAGCATGTTGACAACTATAATTGTGAGAAGAGCGGCTGGAGGTATGCTTTATCATTATTTCGTTACAGCAAAAGTTAAGAAAAAATAAGTTGAAGAAGAGTGATTTTGTGTCTAAATGTAATTATGACAAGTGGGATGAGCATATAATGAGAATATGGGCGAGTTATAGGCTAGAGGTAAAGACACGAAGTTGGAAGGGGTATATGAGGAAATTTGTGGGCATTGAAGGATAGACAGGGAATAGAAGCAATAAGGGATAGCATGAGGAAAAACGGTTTAATGAAGGACAAAAGGGGATTAGATGAAGTGCAGTTGCATGACAAACAAAAAGCATGTGCAAGCATGCACGGACGATGGATTGGGTATTCAGAAGAATGTGAGAGATTAAGAAAAAGAAGGAGAGTAACAAAAATAGAATGGGAGGTGAACAAGAACTTGAAGAAGAATAAGAAGCTGATCTTCAAGAAAGCAAATAAAGAGAGAAAGGTCAGTGTAAAAATGGATATCAGAATAGAAGACATAATGGGAGATACCTACTGAAGACTGGGTTGTGTAGTGAATATTCTGAATTTTTATGAAAGTGGTGGATAGAGGAGAGGCAGAGCTGGATGATGCGAGAGCGGAAGGGTTAATGTAAAGTTGGGATATTCTTGTTGAAGTGACTGCTGAATAATTAAAGAGAGCAGTTAATAAGTTAAAGAACAGAAAGACATTAGGAGATCGTGGGATTACAAGTGAGATACTGCGGTACAGGTGTGACAGTATGATTGAGTGGTTGACCAAGGTTTGTATAGTATGCCTGGATAAGTGAAAGGTTCTTAAGGAATGGATGAGAGAAATAATTGTTCCATTGCATAAAGGTAAAGTTGACAGAGAGAAGTTTTAGAATTATATAGAGGTATAACATTACTTAAGATACCAGGGAAAGAGTGTGTTTGATTGAGAGAGTATGACAGCTGACACAAGGACTGATAGAAGAAGAACAGTGTGGGTTTAAGCAAGGAAAAGAGTGTGTGTGGATAATTGCTATGTAAAGGATATGTAGGAAGTCTAAGAATAAAGGCTGCAAAGCTCTACGTAGTATTCACGGGTCTGGAAAAAGTTTAAGATAGAATTGATAAAGAAGATTTGTGGACGAAGTTGAGAAGTTGTTGAGAGAGATTAATTGTTTTCATGATGGAAGCGAAACATGTGTTAGGATGTGTTGATCGGGAAGTGACTGGCTTGGCGCAGAAGTCAGTCTAAGACAAGGGATGTAATATCTCAGTAGCTATTCAGTATGTTTATAGAAGGGGTGATGTGAGAGGTCAGAGAAAAAAGTAGTGGATGTAGATGCAGCGTTGTGGGATAATAAAACGAGTTGTGACTGAAGCGTAGAATGGTTGGCAGCAAGTGATACAGACTAATTGGGGATTGCGAGGAAAAACTGCAAAAACTACTGAATGAATCTGAAAGTATTTCAAAGATAAAGAAAAAGGGAGCACACATGATTAAGATCAAGGTTAAGAGGACAAATGAAAACCAGGAAGATGGAGCAAAGAATGTATATAGGGATGGGGGAAAAATGGCAGTGGCTGATTCATTTAGTTATTTAGGAGTAAATATAACAGATGATAGTGAGATGAGAGAAGCAGCACAGAATAAGTAACGCAAGAAGAACATCAAGGCTTGCGCGAAAGAATGTCATGAGACTAGAATTGTATTTTGAGGCAAGGTGGAACATGTGGAAGAATCACTGATCCAACTCTCTTTTGTGATTAAAGTCTGGATGTTGAATGTGAATGAAAGAAAGAGTTGGAACTATTAAAGTGAACTGTTTCGCAGTATATATGGCGTGAGAAGCTTTTAAAAGGTGAGAAATGTTGAGATATATATAAGTGATAAAATGTTAATGTAGGTGAAAGAATGTATCACCATGTTTTGAGATGGTCTGGTCAAGAAGTCTATAAATCAGAGGCCTTGGGAGGGAGAAGGGAAAGAAGATGTCATGAAAGGATCAGCATCAGTATCAGTGAAGTGCTACTGATGATCCATCTGTGTACGTGTTTGAAGCTGCTAATGTTAATAAGTTTTCTGCACAAGGGGTTAAGCCACCGCTCAGCCGTTAAAATGTCAGTGGGCCAGTGTCAGTTCCAATTTATTGAAACCCAAAAGCCCAAGAAGCATGTCATTTACACCCACATACATGTGTAAACAAAGTCTTAAGGGGTTTCAAGTGAAGTATGATAAATGAAAATCATCGTTACAACTGTATAAGCAAATGTATGAAAAAAAAAAATTAAAATCTCTAAATGACTTCTACAGCATTTTATTTATTCGGCCTAGACGCGTAATACCACTTTGCCTCATTAGTTCCAGCAGCCCACTAAAACCCCCTATATTATTAATATTTATATTACTTAAGATAATTTGAAGACGTTTGTATTTATGTAAACTTTCCCCTGAAGAATTAAAACAGCAATAAGTGACTAGTTTCTTTCAGGCTTTTTGTACTCCATGGATAGTTAATGTAAAGAACGAGGTCTTTGTTTTTCAGTAGTTGACTGGTGTGATCCGCTTTTAAGCTGTCTGTGTTAGTCGATCAACAGTTATTGGCGATGTTACTCTTAGGGCAGATTATAAGGCATGTTTACTCGTGAATTACGTGCACCTGCACCAGAGAGATAAATCTGTGTTTGTGGTGGTGAGGTTTACATTTCGTGTTTTAACGTTTTTGATGCACACTTCATAACATCTAATGGAGATCATCTTTCGTGGTCGCCAGCAAGCCTAGCGGATTTACGACCCTGGAAACTTCATTCTCTTGCTTGAAGAACATCAACCAATTCGACTTAACTCCTAAAAAGTGAGTAAACAGTGTGAAATTCCATAAATCGTTGTTTATATATATATATATATATATATATATATATATATATATATATATATATATATATATATATATATATAACGCAAGCGCATAGCTGTGTCATCACTATATCTAAATATAGTGATGACGCAGCTGACTCCTCATGCTTGAGTATGTCCTAGCCACCCCTCATATCCTGTGCATTTATGGTGCGGATATGCGTTCAGGTGCCCTTCAGACATACTGCACAGTACATAATAGTTTACACGTGAGGTCCAGTGGTTAGGACGTTCCAGTGGCTATGATGTTCGCCTTCCGGGTTAGATTCCCGAGCGAGCAGGAAAGCTTTAAGCCAATTCCTTTCAATCCTGTCGGTTCTCTGTTAACCTGAGAAGTGACCAACCTTGTCTGAAAGTACTTTAAAGGTATATTGTGACAGACACACACACGCATATATTATATATGTCAGTGCCACTTTAAATCTATTTGATGGTTAGTCGACTGTGGATGGCCACAGGATGTGCGGTTAAAAAAGAATGTTTCTAGCTTTGGCTAGCAATGCCTTTGTAGTTATGCAAGAGCCACCTCACGTATGCCAAGGCTATTGTCTATTTACGATCAAACTGTTGACAGCGGAAAAAAGAGGGCGTAACTTAAGAAAAGATTCTTTTATCAGGAACAACAACTGTATCCCACGACTAGTTTTTGCCATGTATGCAACCACACTTGGGGATATTGCGGGAAGCATGGTTGATAACGTGCTTCCTAACCTCCAGGATCTGTGTGTGTATGTGTGTGTGTGTGTGTGTGTGTGTGTGCGTGTGTCAGCCTGTCTGCCTTGTGGTCACCTGTGAAGCAGGTAACAAAACATTTAGTTTTTTGCGTCTCATGGAATGCTTATAAGTCAAATTTTTATAAAGTGAATTGTACAATAATTTTTTTTTGCGCTTATTAACTTAGCTTTGAATAAAGATTGAAACCGATTTGACTCAAATTTGAATGCCAGGTCTAGTCAGTTTGGAGTTTTTCTCTGACCATGGTGTAGACTAATATAAGGAAGTGGCCACTTGCTGCAAAGCGTAGCAGAATAAAGCAAACCAGTAGAATAGAATGATTATGACACTCCTAAACCTCTCTCTGTGTCTCTCTTTCTGAACGGAGTACGTGTTAGACGATTCAGGTACATGTGTTAGGTTGTGACAGGGTTATATTAGCGAACATTGTACGACGCAGTAATAACATAAAATTCTGTAGACTAGATTAGATGGCGTTTGGTTCTGAAGTCACTCTAAATTATTCCGTGGGGTTTATTATGAGCTACACAAACGAGAGAAATAGTGATGCTAAAACACTTAAAAAAAAAAAAAAACTTAAAAACAGTCATCTTAGGAAGTATCCACGTATGACAGCCAGCCGAGCGGTGTACGTGATGACGTGACTGGACATATGTGCATAGTTTAAGTGGTGGCTTTGCAATATTTTTTTTTTCAAGAACCGCCGAATTAGCAACAAAAAAAGAAACTGCAATACTTTCAGTTTAATATCAGATGGTGCCTGGACAGCCACTGAAGGTGCACACAAAGCCAAAACCAAGGTTACATGCGAGTTAGGCCTATCATGGTAGGCTACTAACCATCAAGTGGAACGGGTGAAGTAATTGTTTTATCTTTACTCCAAGGTTAAGTAGATAGTTTTGTTGTCAGTTGTCTAAGATTAATTTTATTGCTGATATTCGTATTGTGTATTGATCACAGCTATCCTATATTGGAGAATACATGTAATTATGTTAATTGTCTTTATTTTATCATTCTCCATTTTGATTTATACATACTCGAGTTGTTCCATTATACTGATGTGTGTACTCTTATGTTATTTACATATCACTAGTAAGAAGCCGTGTTTTAGAAGATACCAAATTGATCTCAAAACAGTCTCTCTCTCTCTCTCTCTCTCTCTCTCTCTCTCTCTCTCTCTCTCTCTCTCTCTCTCTCTTCAGGATAAGAACTAACATCCGTAATGAAAGATCGTACAAGTGTGACATTCCCTAGTAATTACCCATAACATTCTTTTGTCATTATCCAGCTCATGGGTTTCCATTGGCGGTTGAGAGGGTGTAGCTGAAAACCCACCAGTCATATTGTTGCGTGAAGAAATCGCGTTCTGCCATTGGTTGATACCGAAAGGTGTGGCGGACACTTGTTTCTACCGTGTGTATGGAAATACATCCTCAATTCTTTTTACTGTTATTTTATGACGTAAATGGCCGGTAGATAAATACGGTTGAATAAATAATGTAGACATCAAACTGAATATTTACAAGAATATTGCCATACTAGGTCCTGTGAATTCAACCAAATCTGTAGCGCCTGATTGGTTTCATCTTGAAAGCTTAGTGCACCTGTTTCATTTACACAAGTGGCGGGCCTCTCACAGATGTGGTCACGAGGCTGACGCAATTCCTTAGCTATTTCGACGTGATCGTTACGGAAGCTGAGCCTAGCACGGAGATGGTATGGCCGAAAATGGCTGATCATTTTTTATAACTGTTGTCCCTCGTTCTTCTAATTACTCATGAAATTGTCTCATTTTTCTTGTTTTTCCTTTCGAGATTATGATCTTCCCTTTATTGCACAGATGAAAAGGAAGTTATCTAAGCGCATTCTTATATATATATATATATATATATATATATATATATATATATATATATATATATATATATATATATATATATATTTATATATATATATATATATATATATATATATATATATATATATATATATATATATATATATATATATATATATTATTCAGAAGATGACCCTATTCGTATGGAACAAGCCCACAGTGGCCATTGAGTTAAAATTCAAGCTTCCAAAGAATACGGTGTTCATTAGGAAGAAATAAGAGGAGCTAAAGGGAAATACAGAAAGAAGAGATCTCTATTAATAAAAAAGAAAAAATAATTTAATAAGCTAATAAATAAAAAAAAAATATTAAAATGCTAGGAGACAGTATTAGAGTAGTAATGCATTGCATCTTAGCTTGAACTTCTGAAGTTCCAATTGCACGATATCCTCAGGGAGACTGTTCCACAGTCCAACAGTGTGAGGAATAAAGGACCTCTGGAACTGTCAAGTTCGACAGTGAAGCACATTTACTGCATACTGGGGCTGCTGTTGAGCAAATATGGTTGCTTCGGCAGGAAAAGGGGATCAAGGATCAATTGTGAATGTGAAAGATCTCTGTTAAAATACAACTTATGAAAAACTGGCAAACAAGAGACCATCCGTCGATTATATATATGTATATATATATATATGTCTATATGTCTATATATATGTATATATATGTATGTATATATATATATATACAGTATATATATATATATATATATATATATATATATATATATATATATATATATATATATATATATATATATATATATATATATATATATATATATATATATATATATATATGTTATCACGTCACCGTGCCACATTCATATATTCACAGACATTAAGCTACAAATGTTTAATATCCAGTTCGCTCTACCTCGGAAACAATACGGAGAGGAATTATACTTGATAAGTGGTAGTCATCATTTCGCCTCTCCCAGTCTCTGTTGTTTTGTTAATTTATTTATATATTCATTTCTGGAGGCTCACCTTTCGGTCCTCTCTTGGCCCAGGTATAGGGCCGAACTATTCAGTCAGTTGCAGTTTGGAAGAGTCCGACCGAATAGCCATGACTATTCGCTTATCTCAAGAAGCCATACATGCTAGATTAAGCAACATCTAGGCTGTCCAAGGACAACAGCCAAGATCAGAATTCCAGTAAAACCAGAAATCCTAGAAACTGACAGAATTCTTAAGGGCCATTGGTGGGAAAATGTACTCGATGAGTGATGTCATATGCAACGTGATATCCTAGTAGCTTGGAACGGCGGGTGCAAGGCGCTGTCTGGCATCGTGCATGGAAGTCCTGAAAAATTCACGTCAGATGAGGCCGGGAAAAGGAATAGGAGGGGTGAATTCTGGTTAACTGAAGATTGCGAAAGAAATAGGGTCGAACTAACGCTGACTGAAAGTGGAGAGGAGAAGGGAGTTTGTTTGGTTGAAACAAAAAGATGTATATGACGTTATACTTTAGCAGAGTGAAATAAGGAGGAGAGAGGATTTCTCTTGATATTTAATCCTGAAAAATGGATAACTTGGAATCTCACAGAAACCATGTGCTTTTTTAAATCATTTGTACCTCCAAGTGTTAGTTCTCTAATGATAAAACAAATAAGCAAACCTCTCCAGGCTTGCATAACAAGTGAGGGAGAACGACCCACGTCCCTCTTCACAAACAGTTGTGACACTGACATTGAAAAGCGGAGCTCACGTGGACCTTGCGTCAAGTTGCCTGTTGTCGCACTGACGAAGATACGTAAAACAAACTCTCTCTCTCTCGCTCTCTCTCTCTCTCTCTCTCTCTCTCTTTATATATATATATACATGTGTGTGTGTTTGGTTGTTCTTTTATCTATTATATCTCTGCTATATCTATGTGTTCCGCTATCTGCATATAAATATAAAGAAATGTAAGATAATGTATATGCTTAGGTAAATGATATGTTTAAGAGGATATTCAAAACATTTTCAGTAGGACTTACTAGCGTTTTAACAGGGAGCTGGTCTATAAGACCAAGTTCATCTGAGAACAGGTTTCTCATCGTAGTTTAGTTTTTGTTTTCGTTTACCATGATCTCTCTACGCGCAGTGTCTTGTTTATTCTTTTTATCATTTTTTTTCTTTAGCATGACAAACACCAAGAGCCTTGCTGGTCCATTTCCTCCGTCGCAAAACTTCTCTTGCTGAACACAAGGCTTCTTCCGTCACTAGGCTCAATATCCCCTGTGCTGTAGCCACCAAAAAACAAATCAATTCACACACTATATTTTGCAGAATTTTGAATATCCTCTTAAATATATCATTTACCTAAGCATATACATTATCTTACATTTCTTTATATTTATATGCGCATAGCGGAACACATAGATATAGCAGAGATATAATAGATAAATGAACAACAAAACACACACACACGTATGTATATATATATATATATATATATATATATATATATATATATATATATATAAAGAGAGAGAGAAAGAGGAGAGAGAGAGAGAGAGAGAGAGAGAGAGAGAGAGAGAGAGAGAGAGAGAGTTTGTTTTACGTATCTTCGTCAGTGCGACAACAGGCAACTTGGCGCAAGGTCCACGTGAGCTCCCCTTTTTCAATGTCAGTGTCACAACTGTTTGTGAAGAGGGACGTGGGTCGTTCTCCCTCACTTGTTATGCAAGCCTGGAGAGGTTTGCTTATTTGTTTTATCATTAGAGAACTAACACTTGGAGGTACAAATGATTTAAAAAAGCACATGGTTTCTGTGAGATTCCAAGTTAACCATTTTTCAGGATTAAAGATCAAGAGAAATCCTCTCTCCCCCTTATTTCACTCTGCTAAAGTATAACGTCATATACATCTTTTTATTTCAACCAAACAAACTCCCTTCTCTCCACTTTCAGTGTGTGTGTGTGTGTGTGTGTATATGTGTGTGTTCTGTTCTCTATAAACTTATTTGGGTCTTTCAGAATAAAAGGTTACGGATTTATAATTTTTCTCAGTTCAAAAGTTAGGGAGGTCTTTAAACTTAGTTCAAAATCAAGGGCAAGCCACATCAAATATATATGGAAATATTAGCGTTACATATTTCGTATGTATTCATATTTTCCATTGCTTCGGACCGACAGTGCTTACAAACAGTTGCCAAAGAGCTGATTGTTATTGATAAAGCATTTTGAAAGAGTGGTATCAGTTCATGACTCGAAACTGTTGTCAGTCTGATGTTTGAGGAGTCTCTCTCTCTCTCTCTCTCTCTTGCCTAACAAACTTTCAACAGCGATTCTCTCCTGTCAGGACTTTCTACAACCTATTTGCGAATATTTTTCTCTCTCCCTGAGAAATCAACCGTCGTAACAGGTGTAAACATGAATTTATGGATGATAGCAGGTGTTGGATTTGAAAAGAGCGACCAAGTGTTGTATTCGGACCCTATCTTTGCTCGAAGTTTGTAGAAAGGAACCCGTATCCGCCATTGTTCCTAATTATCTGCAGTATATAGATCTTACAGGGAATGGAGATCGACATTTTACTGTTAGCTAAGTGAACATATGTCTTTGAACGGACCAATCAGTCAGGGATCTTTTATCGTGCCCGAGCAGCTTACTAGCCAACTGTGCGTCCGGTTTCTTAACGATAGGTTGCCCGGGCTCGATTAATAGGACCTACAGTATCGTTGGCTGAAGCTATACAAGTGAAACATTTGGTTAGGAAAAGTGGCAACATACCTTATGGGTCATGCGTTTGCTTTGATGGTTTGCCTGTGGCTTTTTTCTGGGGATTTGAGCAGTTTAAAAATAAACTGGTCTGTTCCAAGTACCAAATACAAAATCACTATTAAAAAGATCAGTAGAACATCTAACATAACTCATTATTAAAATGTGTGGTGTCCTTTATGGGTGAAGGTTAAAGTCTGCACTCTGTATTTGGATGAGGTTTGCACTCTGCATTCTGGACTGTCAGGATTCCGAATTCTAAGTTTGAACCTGTTTTGTAGGCCCCTTTCATGGAGTAACCCTCTCTTGAATTCTTGAGTTTTAGGCGATAAGTTATTCTTAAACTCTACCAGTAACCACAGCTCAGTGGTCTGGTAAAACTAAGGTATACTTAACTTTTTAACATGCGTAGATACATAATATTCATGAGAGAGAGAGAGAGAGAGAGAGAGAGAGAGAGAGAGAGAGAGAGAGAGAGAGAGAGAGGTGTACCGTGCACATTTCATAATTTCAATTGCATTTCTATATAAACTTCCAGTGCTCTAATTTTCACGATTAATAATAATAATAATAATAATAATAATAATAATAATAATAATAATAATAATAAAATTTACTGTGTAACCCCATATTTTTCCCGTGTGTAACAACGATAGCACAAGAGTATTTATGCCAACTTTCAGACTTTCCGTCAAATAGCCCGAGGCCAGCCTTTTTCACCATTGGCCACGTATAAGTATGCCGAATAAAGTACCTTTTAGAGCAGCAATAATAATAATAATAATAATAATAATAATAATAATAATAATAATAATAATAATAATAATAATAATCCTGTTACTAGGGTGTCAGACGTCAGAGACACAGTCACAAGCAAAAAAGATAAGAACGCCAATCAGGCGTAATTCATGCTAAATCCGAACCCAGACAGATATTATAAACTTTCACTTCGTGATTGGTGGATGTTGAGGGTGTGCTAGCCTGCGGCCACTCATCATGTGCACAGCTGGGTAGGGAAGGTGCTGATTGGCTGATTCAAGAGGCCTGTTAGCTGCGTGCCCTTGAACGTGACTTGAATGTAATAAAACTCTTAGTTCTCGGTTTCTCAACTGTCGGTCAGATTTTGTAGATGTTTTCTTGCTGCTGTAGCTGTCTGGTTATTCTTTTATATAACAAACGTTTTTGCAACTTTGTATGTGATTTAAAGGGCTTGACACTAAATTTATGAGTGGTCAAGCTTTGGATAAGGCAACCTTTGACAGAGCAGAATGAAACAACAGCAAAAGTATACGTGAAGTGGAAAAAAAAATTATTTATGCCAAACAGGATAATATCTCAAAATATTTTAATAGCACTCCTGAATCAAGTTGGTTTTTGAGTTGACATTTAGCGAAGTAATCTGTATCATCTGATGTCCAAAACATTGATGTATGACGTAAGCAGCTTGCAAACGCATGTATAGATACTGACACCATATTTTTAAATATTTGATGACCTCAGTATGAAGGAGGTTTTTTCCCTTTGGCAATGCACATAATAATATTTCTCCTCTCATAAAGTCACTCCATTAGTCCGTATATTAATGATTTTTATTAGTAATAACCATTCGGGTTGTTCAGTAATATCGACAATACTGCTATGTCAGTTCGTTTAAGGTGTTCGTCCTCAAGTAGTTACGAGGATGATTGTGGAAGGGACTTTATTATTATTATTATTATTATTATTATTATTATTATTATTATTATTATCCAGGAGATGTACCCTCCTTATATGTAACAAACCCAAAGGGGTCATTAACTTGAAATTCAAGCTTCCAACGGATATGGCGTTCGTTAGATAGCTGAAGCATAGGGTAATGGGAAATACAGAAAGAAAATGTCAGTTAATAGAATATAAAAAATAAATTACCAAATTGATAAATAAATAGATAAAATGTAATTGTTTAGATACAAGGAGAATTGTTTTTATGGTAGTAATGTGCTGCATCTTAGCTTGAATTTTTCAAGTTCCAATTGTACAACATCCTCAGGGAGACTGTTCCACAGTCCAACGGTGTGGGGAATAAAGGACTCTGGAATTCAGAAGTTCGACAGCGAGGCACATTTACTGCATACTGCTGGTGCTGTTCAGCAAATCTGGTTAGTCTCGGCAGGAAAAGGGGATCAGGGATCAATTGTGAATGTGAAAGATCTCTGTTGAAATACAACTTATGAAAAATTGACAAACAAGAGACCATCCGTCGATGGTCAAAGTCATAAATATTAATATTAGGAAACAGAACCCTACCACCAAGGACCATTCTGTCGAAAGGAGATAAATCTGGCAGAAGCCGACGTCCACACCGGAGAACAGTATTCTGGTAAAGGACGAACAAATTACCTAAAACAGGTGGCATTGAGTTTATCACTGTTATGAATATATGATGAGGCCTTACATACAATATCTAACTTCCGTGCGGCATTTGCTGACACCTTCATTAAATGTTTTTCGAAAGTAAGATGTGGGTCAAAAGTTATACTTAGAACAGTTAAAGATTCGGACTCATTCAGCAGAGTCCCATCCACCTGAAGGGGAGGATGGGCTAGAAAACCTGTACGAGATCTACTGATCAATAGTGTTTTCGTTTTATTGAAGTTCACTAATCCGCTTCATGTCACGACTGAGGCTAACGGCACATTCATTTCTCATAAGTGTTTCATCATCGTCATGCTGTGGAATTCCAGGCTCATTAGGTCTTGATTCGCCAAAGATCCCATCAACAGTACCTCGCTGCTGCCAACTGGTAAGGAAATCTTGAAGTAATCCCAAAAACATAACCACCCACTGCAAAGCCACCTTCTCTATAAGGAATAAGAGTAGTTAAAATACACCTTCTCAAAATAGCAGGATAATGAATTGAAGCGTGACTTCCACAATAAATTTTCCATCATTATTGATGGTGTGATTATGATAATAAATTTCGTGTAATGCACTCCAAGTTTAGACTTACCGTCCTCCGGCTTTGGCCCGGCGCTTTAATAAGTATGTAGAATGATGATTACTCTGATTTGAGTTTTGGAATGATTCGTAACGTCCCTCAGTCGAGACTTGGCGTCTCGACCGTCTCTTATATATTTACCGATATTTTTTACGTTACAAGTGCGCTAATAATGATAATGATAATATTTCCTTTACTTTGTCAAAGTCCCCTCAATAAAGTGGTGAGCCAAAACTGCTGTGACCCGCCGTAATCTGCCCTGTAGTTTGATTTTCATCTTAACGTTGGGAACTCAAGCAGTTTTAATCTGTTCGTTTTTTTTTTTCTTTTTGTGTCCTTTTATCTCGCTTAAATGTTTCCAAGCAGACTTAAAGTAGTAATCTCTCTCTCTCTCTCTCTGTGTCCTCCCACTTCCTGATTAATTGTGTTCTCTCTCAATGCGTCTGTATATACAGTATATGTATGTAAACAAGAGGCTGCCTCGTAGTTGCGGAAGACGGGGCCATACGGCGTTCGACTTACGCCCAGACGCATTGAGAGAGAACACAATTAATCAGGAAGTGGGAGGACAGAGAGAGAGAGTACTACTAAAGTAGTACCCTCTCTCTCTCTCTCTCTCTCTCTCTCTCTCTCTCTCTCTCTCTCTCTCTCTGTAAATATATAAGAAACGGTCGAGACGCCAAGTCTCGACTGAGGGACGTTACGAATCATTCCAAAACTCAAATCAGAGTAATCATCATTCTACATGCTAATTAAAGCGTCATTGGAAACATTTAAGCGAGATAAAAGGACGCAAAATACCGAACAAATTAAAACTGCTTGGAGTTCCCAACGTTAAGATGAAAATCAAACTACGGGACCGATTACGGGAAGTTCCAGCAATTTTGGCTCACTACTTTACTGAGGGGACTTTGACAAAGTAAAGGATATATTATCATTATCATTATTAGTGCACTCGTAACGTAAAAATATCGGTAAATATATAAGAGACGGTCGAGATTATATATATATATATATATATATATATATATATATATATATATATATATATATATATATATATATATATATATATATATATATATATAATATATATATATATATATAATCTTTAAAGGATGAACGTAAAGCCGTGACACTGTTGCTTATAATTTTCTTCTTCTTTTCTCCCTCCTGAGCCCTAGCATATTAGCTCATAATGCCAAAGGCATTTTTGTAGTGCGTTTCGTAATTACCAAAACACCTTGAGTTCCGCCTGGTGCAGGTGCTCTATCCAAGGGCACAGCTTCTTTTATCTTCCACCGGGATGGATGTTGTGTCTGGAACTTTTTGTTTTTCTGACGAGAATAATAACATTCTTTTTCTTGATGACAGGGTTAAGAAAAGTTTTGCTTAATTTCTTTAAGGCCGATGAAGCATTATTTTATTCTTGAGGGTTTTTTTTGTCGATTTTACTTGAAAATCGACTAAAAACCATTTTTTTAAACATTATTTTCAATGGCTTTCTCTTTAAATGAAATAAGCTATGTTTTTACGTTTTTCTTTTAAATAGGTGAGGACAATCTTTTTTCTTTTGTTTTTTCTTGAAAATGTGGTTTGAGAATAGCGTTTTCTTCAATCCTTTCTCGAAGACTGAAGAAACATTCTATACATATAATACTTTATTTCAAACTGTTTCTGTAAAAAAAAAAAGTTGAGGAAAATGTATAATTTTTCTTGCATTCTTCTTGAATACAAATAAAGAAAGATGTTTTCATTCTTTGGTGAGCGGAGTTCCTGGATTTTCTTTTCCGGGATAGGCATTGGCTGGATTGATTGCCAACAGTCTGGCACCACAAGAATTAGCATTATCGGGAATTATTTCATTGTATTTCCTCCAACATTCTTCTTTTGACTCGAGTTCCTCTTTGTCCACGATAGAATATTCTGTTGTTTAGAATCTTGCTTGGGAAGATATGGACTGTCTGTGTTGTCTCAGATGATGAAGACTTTTAGGATACAATAATAATAAGGATCGAATACTGAGCGAGGAGGTCAGGGCTACGAGTGGAACTTCAGACCCAGCCTGTTTTCCATACCGTTAAAGATAATGGAACCCCTTTATATCCTACGATTTGGGGGAGCACGCTGGAAAAGCGGGATGCTGGGTGAGGGAAAAATGGCGAAATTATGACAAGGTCGTTTTCCAACATTTCAGTAACCGACGAATTTGTGGGCATTTACCGCTTCCCCCCCCCCTCCCCCCACCTCCCTCGTCTGCATTCTTAAAGTAGGAAAGACTGTACTGTAGACCATGGGGCCAAACCAGAGCCGTATATAGAGAGAGTTTGGCCATGCTCGGAACCACTCAGGCAAGGTCACTAACCGATGGACGCCATCTTGCCTCTGTCTGACCGCCCTGATACGGTTCTGTCCTGGCCCCCGACGCAAAGCCGAATATTCAGTAAATGAATATTCTCTTAATATTCACTCACCCCTACGTGATAGCGATGAGGAATACCAGTGAATCTATAGTAATGATACTTTTGGGGGGGAAAAACCAGAGTATTTGAAAACCTGCACTCAAAATTACGAGGCTTCAATTTACATAAACTATGAATACGTTATCTGTGTGTGTGTGTGTGTGTGTGTGAGAGAGAGAGAGAGAGAGAGAGAGAGAGAGAGAGAATGGAATGGAATATAAAATTTGGCCAAAGGCCAAACACTAGGACGTATGAGGTAATTCAACGCTGAAAGGAAAATTGCGAGTGGAAAGGTTAATATAAAGGTGGAACAGGAGGAAAACCTCGCAGTTGCCCTATGAAACAATTGTCAGCAGAGGGTGGAAAGTTAAGATAAATGAAAAAATTTGAACGGAGGTAGAGGGGTAAAAGGAATGAGAGGGGTTGTAGCTTCTGGGGGCCGAAGGGCGCTGCAAAGAACCTTTAGGTAATTCCTACATTGCACCGATTTGTATCGATAATACAAATGGGGACTTCAGTACTTGGTTGAACGCGAGGGGTACAGTAAAGACTTACTTACAACAGCTTGGTTCATTGGTCTGATAAATAAGTGGTTCGATTTAATGTCAAGTAGGCATCCAATCATGGCACTAAGTAACTTCAATGAATCCTGTTATAAGCAAGCTAGACTGCATCTTGAGGAAGTTACAAGGGTGTTTTATGAAATACGTATTGGACTTAATGCATAGTGGAAGCCAGTTCAAAATGGAGTGATATTGTCTATGCTAAAAAACACGAGAACATTCGTAAGGCTCGGTCGTTAAAATCAAAAGGAAGTGAATTCGGGAATAAAAGTATGATGATGAGAAAAGCTGTAATGAATATAGGTAAACAGTGAATTTTGAAACAATGTATATTTTATAATACCTGTTATGTATTTAAAAGTTAAAACTGTAATAAAGTTACAAATTATCATGAGTGTTTTAATAAACATCATAATGGCTGATAGAAAGCTTAAGTTAACAATCAGCAGTATATGATAAGAGAGAGAGAGAAGAGCTGAGACATCGCTCAGGTGGGTGAGCACGACCAAGCGCGACTGAACAGGACAGGAGCAAGATGGCGCCCTGTCAAAAGGTTGGCCAAACTCTCTCTATATACGGCTCTGGGCCAAACTACAGGAACATACGGAACACAAACTTACATCCTCAACCAAACAACCCGCTTTCTCAGTGTGCTCCCCAAAATCGTAGGATGTAAACTGGCTTCATTATCTTGACATATAATTCATGTTGGAAACCTTTATAAGATATAAAATTAATCTGTTTAATCGCAATTATTTTTGCTGCAAAGTTCGTTGTCCTGATAACAGACTATATCAAGTATATGTATATATATATATATATATATATATATATATATATATATATATATATATATATATATATATATGTAATATAAGTTTAAATATATATATGTGTGTGTGTAGAATCTACTGGCCTCATTTTCACCAGATACATATGTAGTATTTATTCACCACAGCGTCTTCCTCTCGATTTGAGCGGGAACGGACTCATGCCTTTCTTCAGGGCCAAGTAGTTATCGCAGGCCTCGTTCGGATACCCCAGAACGGAGATCGAGTGCTCGGCCAGGCATCTGAAAAACTTCATTTCTTTCTAAATTTGGTTCCAGGCTTCGTAAAGGTAAGCGTTTCCAAAATGTGAAGAAATCGAGAAGTTAAGAGGGGATTGCAGTTAAAATATATATATATAAATATATATATATATATATATATATATATATATATATATATATATATATATATATATATATATATATATATATAAGCGAATCCACAGGAAAATGACATGCAGAAGTTCAGTACGAAGCGCTTTCGCATTTATTAACGCATCGTCTGGGCACAAATGAGACACAAGAAAAGAAGGTTACAAAGTAAACAAAAAGAACAAGAATACCAGATGGTCAATTGTCAAAGGGTAATAAACTTCCGTATCGTTTTATTTTCTGACTACTAGATCCCGGATTATCCTGGATCATCTTTCTGTTTATTACCCTTTGACAAGTGACCATCTGGTATTCTTGTTCTTTTTGTTTACTTTGTAACCTTCTTTTCATCCGTGTCCCACTTGTGCCCAGACGATGCGTTAATAAACGTGAAAGCGCTTGGTACTGAACTTCTGTCAATTTCCTGTGGGATTCGCTTATACACTGTAGTCACGTGCATCTACTGTGATTTTTTAGGCACACACACACACACACACACACACACACACACACATATATATATATATATATATATATATATATATATATATATATATATATATATATATATATATATATATATATATATATATATATATATAGTGATATCCATTATGTTAATCATTCAGTGAAAACCATAATCATCCTTTGATGATGTGAATTGCCTTTCATTTTGTATTTACCTTCGTCACTGCAGCTGCTCTTGATAATCTAATAAATAGCGATCAAAACTCTTGAGGGGGGACGGAGAATGTAACTATCTAAGATCGCGCTTCCTCTTGATCCACCCCATCGTTAGGCAAGGGCTTAACATTGTGAAAGGCATCAATGTTTAAAACCATCTACGTGAATATTTTGCGCTCTGAAGCATCCATGTCCAGGTCAGTTGGCCCCGCCCTCTCTCTCCTATCATGAATTTCTTCCTCGCTCCGCTCTGAACCCTTTGCCCCCCAACTAAACCCCCAACACCACATGCCCTCCCGACTGCCTCCCCGAGCGAGCCAACACTCCTTCCCGAAGGCGGGCCCCGGCGTAACCAGTTTCAACTGGATTTCTTAGTCGGGGAAGCCGAGGAGACTGCCGCTGTGGCAACACCGACTTCGAGGAGTTGCTTTTGTTTTCTTTTTCACATTTAGCGCTGGCAGTCCTGTCTGGGCTTGCCTTCTGCAGCTTCCTCCCTCTCTCAAGAACCACCCTGTAATGCTACCTTTGTGTCTTAGCGCCGATTGCTGTCAGCTGTGCGTTGCAAAAATCGTTCCCTCAAAATAAAAAAGATTTTTAAAATGTGGTTAATGTAATTTCAGCTAAAACAAGATTACGACTATCACCAAATGGATATTATGTAAACCACGTTCAGCATACAAAACACTTCGTACACCGACGTTGTTTTTATATTACTAAACTCTCTCTCTCTCTCTCTCTCTCTCTCTCTCTCTCTCTCTCTCTCTCTCTCTCTCTCTCTCTCTCAATGTTGTTTCTAGTCAATATTGCAATATCTGTCCAAATGATCTCCCTGATTTCGTACGTGCACTAAACAACAGTCCAGAGGAATTTGAATCGCCAGACATCTTTAATCTCAAGCGAGCTCTGATAAGCCGTTTCCTGTATCATGATGTAAAGTATTAGTCATACGAGTCTGTTTTCAGCGTATTGGAATTTGTTTGTTGATTTGTCTATGTTTACCTGATGATAATAACGGTAAAATTAATAATATCCATTATTATTATTATTATTATTATTATTATTATTATTATTATTATTATTATTAATTAAATCCTCTCTTTACGAAAGACGATCCGGCTCAGCAATTCTTTTTTACTTTTTATTTGGTTTCCTTCTTTATGATGTATCACATGTTGTAGAGGTAGAAATTCTTTGGCATAATTACAAAGAAACTGGAAAGTCGATTTCTTTCGTATATCCTGCAATACTGTAAGAAGCGGTTTTAGAGAATCATAGAGAAACTTAACCTTACATTTCAAAAATCTATTGCTTTTATTGTAAGATTGATTAGTTATTACTTTCTCTCACGCTTTGTTTTTAACTATTCATCTTTTGATTAAAACATTCAGGTGTACTGATGTTATGATATACAGAAAAGAGACACAAGTCAAGTCATGTCGCGGTGTAGAGGAAGCTCACCTTAGAGAGGCCGTGGAATCATTCCCCGTCTTTTCCTAAGACAACAGACTCTTTCCAGAATGAGAGAATATTTACCTCATGAAATTTCCATAAAGTAAATGCAAAAGTATTGATGAAACCTTAAGGAATTTCAGTTAATAACAATTTATTTACACAGTGTTTTTCCCGAGCTGGGTAGCTTTGGTCTCAAGGACCAACTCTTGCGGAAGAATAGTTTGTTACTGTGTATGAAATTAATGCTCGATTTAATAAGGCAATAATTTCTTGACCATAGATTTTCCTGATGTTCACAAGAGCATATTCATATAAAATATATCTTTAAATTAATGATGATCCGTATGCTTTTACTATATTAAATTTATCAGCGTCAATGAGAGTAAGAAAGTTTGCAGAGCTGAGTTCTCTCTTCTGTCTCGTTAAATCCTCACATAGGATGGGCTTTCAAATCATGCGGACTACTCATGCAATCAGAGGCCGACTTATATGGTAAAAGGCTCCTCATATAAAATAATGGTCATAAATCAGATGTTCTAGCATAATCTGCCTTTTATTCCCTGTGCGTCACAATTTTGTAATCCAAAATTATCACTTTATTCAGTCGTTGGAATCTTTCGAGCGTTTTTCCGGTCTCTCTATTAAAGTGGAGACATCAAAGTCTTTTAGATACAGACCAATGTTCTATTAGGGAAATAAATTGGCGAGAGGCTGGCCCCGGCCTGGAGGACGGCGAGTCTAAATGTAGAATTCACTTGTCATACAGTATCGTTGTCCCACACGGATGCACACACAGACAAAAGGATACACATTACGTTTGACTGTGTAAAGGAATTGAAATTTTCTTTTCCTCCATTGTTAGTAATCAGATATCAATGTTATATATTACACACGAATTATGAATGCACAGGTGTTTCGCACTGAATCATTTCAGAAATCGGTTGATTTTATTGTCTCAGATGATTTTTTGGTAGACTCTAAAAATCCTATTGTCATTAGTACTGCTGTTGCGAGCGTCTCTCCCGGCCAGCATGGCAATAAGATCACCTTATCGCTAGAACCGAGTGGTTTAACTGCGTTACCCATCTGTAGACCTCTCTCTGATGAAGAATCCAGTTAACACACTTTTGAATCGGAAATAAGCAATGGCCATTTCTCTTTGGCTAGTAAAAATACTCATTTATTTCTCACACAAACAAACACACACACACACACACACACACACACACACACACACACACACACATATATATATATATATATATATATATATATATATATATATATATATATATATATATATATAATATATATGAGAGAGAGAGAGAGAGAGAAATTTGATGTACGGTTAAGCAATGGATGTTGAGGAAGCATTTGCAGAGTTTTAAAAATCTGAATATCTAAAAGAAAAAACCTGAAGAAAACCACAGAAAGCAAATAGAATATATTCAAAGTAACTAAAGTATTTACAGCGTATTTTATATATAATTTCTCTCTTATTCGTTCGTATTCGAGAGGAAATCAAATAGCTATATGACATTAGGAAAAACCCATAATTTTATATCTCTCATCAAAACATTTTGAAAATAAAGCAATCACCATTGACAATAAATAACATTTAAAAAGTTAGTTAACTGAAGTGATTCGTCTCAGTATGTTCAAGAGACAGTCAAGATACTCACTCAAGAAATAGCAAAGGTTCTTTGTCTGTCTCGGGTCAGTTCTGACCAAGCAATTAATATCTCTTGGTAGATCTCTAGGGCCTACCAAAGACGCATATGGTTTTATATCCGCTATGCAATTAGCTAAACCATAGCAGAAAGCCATTCTGAATTATTTTTAAAACTTGGCAAAATTAGCAAGAACTCAATCTTTGGAATACTTTGGGGATGTAAAAACTACTTTTTCTCAATTTAGAATTTAGGGAAACTGAAAAAGGGGCCGGGAAAAATCTGAAGATTTCGCCCTGAAATCTAAATGATGCTGAAAAAACCTGCAGATTTCAGATCAATCTGTAGCTCTGGTAACAATGTTCTAGTCGACTTTCGTAACTGATGAACAAGTTCCGCATCACTACTGACAAGATAGTTCACTCTTGAGCCAGAGTTTCGCAGACCGTGTTGTTGAATTTCTTTATACTTTATCTGCTTTCCATTTTGCTCTTAATCGTCCAGGGGGAAGCGTGTTACAATAAAACAGAGCTTTTTCATACTGTGCGAAAGTATGCACTTCAGAATATTGTTATTTGAGGTCTATACTGAAATGCTTTAAGGCTAATGTGCATATATATCAGTGAGAAAGAGAGGGAGTGAAAGGGAAAAACTCTAATGAAAGTAACAAACCGTATATACCATTTTGGCCTGAAACCAGACCAGATATGAAAGTTGGTTATAATGTTACCCATGGGTTGAAGTCCATCTCGAGAGATGAGGGTAGTCACTCAACACATCCAGGAGAAACTTGGAAGGGAGAGAGAGAGAGCGGGAGAGAGAGAGAAGCAGTAGCAGGTAGCTACCGCAGTCAGTTTCATAAAGCGATTAGGTGGGTTCTCTAAGTGACATGCACGTTGGACTCACGTGTTGGCGGTATGGCGGATCATGGCTCGGTGCCCAGCTTCTCTGCCCTTGCCCTGTGCATGCCCTCCCGCGACCAATAGGCAACCAGCATTCGCCCGAGCACGAGGTAGACCAGAAATGAGGGAGAGGTGAGGGAGGAGAAGGAGGAGGGGTTGAAGAAGCAAAAGAATGTATTAGATCGGCGGGGAGGTGGTAGGTCTTAGAGGATGGTGGCCCCGACTCTGCACTAAGCCACTAAGTCTGAAGGGTTCTCTCTCTCTCTCTCTCTCTCTCTCTCTCTCTCTCTCTCTCTCTCTCTCTGAACGGGTTCCTGGTTTGGGCAAATAAACTAAGGTTGTGCTTATATGGGGGTTTTAGGGAGAACAGGGTTAAAAATATGAGGTGGGTCATATATGGGACGTGAGGGTTCCCTATATTTGGAGACCGTGTCAGTTCGGCCAAATCAGAGGAAAGTTTTGTATGCATATATAATGTTAAACAGATAATTATGATACCACTAACAAAGTAAATGTTTGCTAATAACAAAAACGAGTAAGGTTATATAACTGCAGTGTGAAAAGAAGACTAAATAAGGTCCAAGGAAAAAGCTTTCGGTTTCACTTATCTAGTAGACTCTGTTGTTCCAACATGAAATAATCAGCGTAATCTGGTATCCCAAAGTAGCTGAATGCAGTGAGCATTTATTGCATATGCCACATCTTACTTCTCTGCTCCAGGAACCAGCACTCTTCCTAAATATGAGTGTTGCCTTGACTCTTGACTATTGGTTCCGGTAAGCTTAGATTTGGCTGTGCTGTTAAAATGGGGGTTCTCTCCCCAAGTTGACTTTTCTTTAGATATAATTCAGTATCTAAACAATACATAAAATAATCTATAAAACCTGTTATTCGCAATTTCAGAATATGAACTGGAGAAATGGAGAGAAACGGGCATCAGCAGCACTAATGTCTTGTTTTGTATGTTAGAAAGTACAAGAGTGTGTATCTGCGCGTGATGTGCTTGTGAGAGAGAGAGAGAGAGAGAGAGAGAGAGAGAGAGAGAAGAAAAATTAAGTTGAAAGGTTAATGGAATTACAAGAATGATGTTCCTTCTTGGAGGGAAGGTGCAGAAGCACTTAGAGGAGAGCACAGTGTAATGATTACGGAAAACAAAAGCAGAAATCGAATTGGAGTTTCAGGTGAAGAACCACCCGGCAGGTGTTTTAGGGCACAGGGACTGGTTTTCCAGGCACATTGTCGCATCTGTGATCGCTGGTATTTGTAACGAGTCTCTTTCCTTTAACAGTTTTCTAATGCATTAAACAGAGTGTCCGAAATTTAATTTAAAAAAAAGATTTACATTGGTTTGGAATGCTCTACGTTAGCCCTGACAATACGCATATTCTCGGCCACCTTATCACGCTTATACGGATTTTGCCATTTAGGGATCGACTATTACAGACTCAGCCATGTCATCCTCTTACTTCTTCCTAATAAACACCATATTCTTTGGAAGCTTGAATTAAAAGTATTAATTTATTGTTTTTTTCTTTTTTAATAAGTGAGATATCTTCTTTCTGTATTTCCATTTACTTCCTCTTACTTCTTCCTAATGAACACCTCATTCTTTGGAAGCTTGAATTTCAAGTCAGTGGCCCCTGTGGGCTTGTTACCTGAATAGGTTTCATCTACTGAATAATAATAATAATAATAATAATAATAATAATAATAATAATAATACTCCTGAAGATCGGGTTTAAATATAAAGAGAAAAAATGGCAGAAATTCCCGGTAGTCCAAGACTTTTCGGACACTTGTAACTTCCAGTGTGTCCTTGATATCAGGTTTCTGCGTGTTATCCACAACAGGCGAATCGAATGCGATTTCCACGCGACGCATAATGTATTGTAGATTTGCTGAAGGGGCGAAACTGAAGGAAATAGTTGCAATTAAGTGAACATATCCCATTGTGAATTTATAAAAAAAAAACCCAATTCATTTTCCGTGTTGCATACTGTTGATCTTGTTACGATTTTTGAATTAGAAACGAAAAGAAAATGCACCCGGCAATGTCATTTCCTTAACTGATGGGCCTTAGCGTGCCATTGTTGCATATATATATATATATATATATATATATATATATATATATATATATATATATATATATATATATATATATATAAATTTGTGTGTCTGTGTGTATGTGCGTGAATGAGATAGCAAAAGAGAGACAGACAGAAAAAGTGATAACGAAAACGTGTCAATTAATTTTTAAGTCACGAGCTTTTATGGCCATAATATTTGGAAGATCGTACCCGAAGAATCTTGCGCTGCTCGACGTCAGGTCATTGTTTTGACAGATATCGGGTGGGGGTGGAACCACTGCGCAGTCTCTGGGAGGCTGGTGGTCCCGTCTTGGGGCCACTTTATCTGGGTGCTTGAATGATTGGGAACATTTATGGGTACATTTTCACGTTTTGACCTCTGACGACGACTTTGTATTCTGCGACGCTTATATTCCGTTGTGAGTGACATCACTCTTGTGTCGCCTCTCTCTCGCTTTCTACAAGAGCAGTCAGACACCCACGTTCGGTACCAAAATCTCTCAAGGAAAGGAACGGCTTGGGCACGTGACTGAAAAGTCTAGTCTGCTGCTTACTGTGAATTTGCACCTGGTTGTTAGTTTATTCTTGTGGGTTGCAGCTGGAGTTGAGTCTAAAAAAAAAAAAGCAGACTTAAGCGACCAGCACTCTATCAAAATACTGTGTATGCTATCATAATATTCTCTTGAAAATGGGAAACCTCGACGAGGCAATCCTCATTCAATTGAGGTGAAACCTTTCATAACGTACTATAATCTCTTTTAGTAGAAAATCCCTGTAGACTGTAGAATAAATCGGAAATAATTATGCTAAATTCTGCTAAATATTTCCTTTCAGAGAGAGAGAGAGAGAGAGAGAGAGAGAGAGAGAGAGAGAGAGAGAGAGAGAGAGAGAGAACGGAGATGGAGGCGGTGGTATTATTTTGTTATTCACTATCCTTAGAACAGGGAGAAAACGGTTAAAAGCTTAAACGCGCTAGGACGACTCTGCGATTTTGGATTTTGGAACAGTCAAATTATTTCTTGTTTCCCGAATACGTCTGAATGAGCCTGGGTTACTGCTGTGATATATTTAGTATTCTAAATTGCTGTTATTCAGAATATGCACAAACTCCTACTTTGAGACGGATTTACTTAAAACAGGTTTATAGTAAATCTTCATTCGACATTGACTGGCTGTAAAGCATCGATAAACATAACCAAATATAGAAAGAAGGACCGATACACGTATGCAAAAGAGCGTTCGTTCACGATCATGCATTAATAATATAATGGAACTTGTACCACGAAATGTTTCAGAGTTATGACGTTTTTTAATCATTCATGCGTATCGCTGCTAACGTGCTTTTATTTGTATTTAGAACCGTTAATATTTTCCATTCGCCAGTTATCCTTATTTTTGGAAGGATTTTGCTGAATATATTTCCATTTAATCGTGTTTCTCTCAAGTCAGTCATTTCACTTATTATGAATATGTAGTGTGCAGCAGTTTGAAAAATGATGATAAAACTGTAGAGTCGATTAGAATAATGCATTGTCATAATGATGCTTTAGTTTCAAAGCTTTATATTAATTGTTGCTATTGTAATATGCGCAGTTATGAATACTCTTATTTTCGCATTATTTGTTTGACTGAATTTATGAAGTTTTGTCTGTGAAGCTAAGGACTGAAGAATCCCTCTCTGCCATTCGGCGCTCAAGACGTCTGAAAAGTGGGATTTGGAGAGGTCAGAAA
The DNA here is from genome assembly GCF_040412425.1 of Macrobrachium rosenbergii. Taxonomy (NCBI): domain Eukaryota; kingdom Metazoa; phylum Arthropoda; class Malacostraca; order Decapoda; family Palaemonidae; genus Macrobrachium; species Macrobrachium rosenbergii. Next base: position 31,433,931 of record NC_089747.1, read on the forward strand.
GCAAGGTAGGGCGATGCAGAAAATAAAGGAGATGAAGTACAAGGATCTAAAGGTGCACTGAGAGAAAACCCCACTATTGCTCTAAAAAGTATTTGTTAGATAAGTTGGACAGCAAGACTGAAGAAAGGAACGGAGGTAAAGTAAAAGGCTAAAATATGGCCGTGGCTGGGGACAGAAAGGACGCTGCAAACACTGGTACTGACGGCACTATCCCCTACGGAGGTTATCTCCTTTGTTCTCTGAAGCCCGTATCCTGTGCCAATCATTAAAAAATGGAAATAAGTCGTTAAAATCTTTGTCATGAATACGAAGAATATTTTACGTTCATTTTCAAATCGTTGGCGTTTTGGCAGGAAAGAAGCGGAATTAAACAAGTTAGAAAAGGGGTGGTGAACATTATCATGAATATACTGGCTTCGAATATTAAAAAAAAACTATTAACTTTAAAAGGAGTAAGACGTGATCAGACAGAAGTACGACATAATTTGTTGCGTAGAAGAAACCGGATATGACATTTACATTATACAATACGCAACCTCTATGCATTATACAACTCCTACTACTCTTCGACATCCTAAGCAACGCTTGTCCTTCAAAAGCCTTCATTACCGATCTGAAGTTCAACTAAATCGTCAAGAATTTTTCGAGCGGAAAAACATTAAAATCTGTATATTGTCGTTACATTCTTCAATAGTGATATTGGCGTTTCCATGACAGTACTTGGACATTATGATGATGATAATATTTGAAAGCCTGTTAGAAGAACATTCTTTTGAAGTGTCCTTCACCGCCTGAGAGATAAACGGAGACATTTTCCAGAGAGACAAAAGGAATTTGCTCTTTCCCGAAGCAATCAGTCGAAGGTCGGGCCAATTATTTGTATTTTTTGTAGTTTTGTCCCTTTTTTTAATGAAAACAGCGACCTTTTCACGTTCGTCGAGACAGAAGTAATTATTAGACTATTGTTTGGGTTTAGCTGCAAAATTTTGCATGATAAGCAGTTTATGATGACAATGTGAGATGAATTCTCATCAAATGGAAATTCAAAGAGGCAATTATATATAAAACACATAAAAAGTGTAGTTCCCAGAATATATATATATACTGTATATATATATATATATATATATATATATATATATATATATATATATATATATATATATATATATATATATATATATATATATATATATATATATATATATATATATATATATATATATATATATATATATATATATATATATATATACTTATACATGTAGACAGACACACGGAGACAAACACCGTTGTGAAGAGATACATGTTACTTCTTATTAACTTTCTGATATGCAGTTTCCATCAGTTTTCATCATTAGAACCAAAATTCGAAAATAGTGAGAAATTAAACGAATCTTGTAAGTAAATCGAGTAAGAAAATTAAAATTAAAACAGATATGGTAAAAAAAACCACGCGTGAAAAAACACGTTAACTAAAACAGCTTTTTACCGAAAAGTAAAAATAACTGAATAAATGAAGACTTAAACTTTTGATAAGGTCAAGAGAGGCTTGTAATGCCATTTTGAAGTGACCTGACATTTACTTATTATTTTTTATTATTTCCATCAGCCCTGCGTATGTGTGTATCTATTTATTTTTCGCTTCTTTTTAAATCACACTAGACGTCTTCTCACATTCTCAAAGCTGAAGTGGGTGTTGCATTCTGAAGAAATAATCTGATTAGTCAAATCTGGAAACTTTTTGGATCATTCCATGTGAATGTGTTCACTTAATAGGAAGAATAATAATGAAACCCCAAACATTTTACAGTTAATTACAATGATAATAAAAACTTCAATAGTTTATCATGATAATAATAACTTTCGCTTTGCTTTACTTGTACCATAGTACTGAAATGAAATTAAAAATTATTTCTTATTGTTGCTATATTACGCCCGTATGTGCTGACACGGGCTCTTGTTTCCAGAGCAGCCCGTATATTACAGCTAAAGATTTCGAGAACCTACAACTCAACTCCCAGCTTCAACTGTCAACTGTACAAGGCACAGCGATGCATTTTTAGGGTGATAATTATGTTATCAGAATCCAGCAGCGGCTGAGCATCAGGATTCTGACGAGGCTTGACGAAACCTTTCGTAAGGGGTCTCGAGGCAATGCATCGAATTCTGATATTTGTTTCGTCTGAACAATTCTTAATGCTTTGTCATGGATCAAGGTTCCTACTGGCTTAGAGACAAGGAACTATTTGTGGAAATATTGGTAGCGATGTAACTGTTTTGTGTGTGTTTGCGTGTGAGGTTTGTATTGAAAATTCTCATCTCACGAGTCAGTTTGTTTTGGGTTCGTATGCACTGTGTTTAAAAATCTCGACAGTAGAGGCGTTAAGAATATATACAAAGCAAGGTTTTTAAAATCCAAGTCAGTATTATCCTCTTATTATGCGTGTTACCACACGAAATTCTTGTGTGTGTCTTTTCATTTCTTAGTGATTTATGAAATTTACTTTTCATTCAGTCACAAAATAATGCATACCAATCTGGCATTTCTTCCTAAATGATAAAAAAGGCGTATATATATATATATATATATATATATATATATATATATATATATATATATATATATATATATATATATATTGTTACCTCTTTGAGAAACAATGCTTCCAAGTGGCGTGGAGCAGGATGTTATTTAGGGTTCTTTGCTATTTCATTTTCTCATTAAGAGGACAAATTAAAAAAAAATTGCCACTAACAAAATTATGGTTTCAGCACTTCACTTCGCTTATTCTATAATCACCAACACCTTGCTCTATTGTTCATAAAGACCAACAAAAACTCGAGAAGTCACTTTAAACAATATAATTTTAAGTGTTTTAACAATTTAAGCAACGTATGATAGTACAAACAAAATTAATTAACTTATGAAAAAGAAACAAATTGATAACTTGCAATTCACATATCACATTAATAATGCAAAATAAATAACTTCACTTTTAGTACACAAGTAAAATATGATATAAATCCAGTGAGAAATCAGATGACAACTGTTCTGCTTGTCGGTAGAAAATATACTCCTACAAAAACAAGTAAAATACAACAAGAGGTAAACATTACAGAGAAAAACCAAGGAGCGCCAAGAGCGGAATACAAAACAAAGTAGATGGCGCACTCAGAGAAAAACAAGGAGCGCCAAGAGCAGAATACGAAACTAAGTAGATGGCGCACTAAAAATATTACAGTATTATATAGATTACATTAATGAATGTATTTTATAATATATATACAAAGTTAGGTGACGGCATGTCACAATATATATATATATATATATAACTGAAGGTGTTAACTCCTTCAAAACTTTAATCATTCTCGAATATATACGAACTAGCAACACTTGTGTGCAAACAGTTGCCAAATGGCCGGCAAGCGTCCACCTGCGAGCACCCGCATGACCACTGCACCAACCGAAGCGAAGCCTTTGTTTTCGCGGTGTGTGTTGCCAATGATATTTTTTTTCGCACGTTTTTCAGACATTTCAGCAGGGACATCATTGCCAAGGAACCTGTTGGTGAAGATCAGCTCGTAACCTTGGAGCGCCCTCTGCCTAGGTTTTGAGCTGACAACAGAAAAAAAGATAGTTTGTACTAAATGCACCCTCAGTGACTATATACAGTGATGATGTTATCCACTGTTGTAATCAAGGGCAGCGTTCCTGGGTGCATGAGTTTGCATGGCCGTCGAAATAAGTTTGTTATTTTTCCTTTCTTCTTCTTCATGGAAGTTCTCGTCCAAATAATTTATCTTTCGTGATGTTTCGTCTTTCACTAACGTCTTATTCTTCTCTGTTCATGGAATTTTATCTGGTTAGCAAATTCATTTTTTAATCTCCGTACAGAGACGGTGCGGTTAGCACGTCAACCAGGAAGTTTAGGAAATTCTCATGTTGTTGGATTCATTGTCCCAGATTGAAGCCAGTGAACTTTGTTGTTGTGACTGTAATGTTTCTGTTATCCTGCCTTTCCTGTTTATCCTTCTTCCTCTTCCAATATCATCTGGAGACAGTTCCGAGACATGAATATCTGCAAAGAACGAATTTGGTCACCGCTCAAATAAGTACTTCTTGCTGGACAAAATTTTATTCATAACATAAAATCTTCCGTTTGAGGAAATTCGGTATTAGTTATTGTAGTTCCTGTGATGCCGTTTTATAGCATTAAATCAGTCAATCTTTGAGAAAGGATGCAGGTCATATGATTCAGGAAACCGAGTTAACTACAAACAGTTTAATATCTGAATAATGCGAAGAATGTTCAAATAGCTATGTCTGAGTTGGTGATTTTGGAACAGACTCTTCCTCTTTAAAGAAAATGTTCTTGCGAAACATTATGCTATGTTAGTTGCAAATGCCCAATTGAATCGATTCTCAGCCCAGGAAGAAGAGCGTCTTCATTCATTTCCTCATCGGATTCGAGACTTTTAGTGGCAAGTGTACCCTAAAGATGTGAGGAAACTGAGGAAGTTGAGAGGTAACTGTGGTCACTGAAAATGCATTAAAGCTCAGCGTACAACTGAAGCGACTGGCAGATGTGGATTAATAAGTAGCTGCTGCCTGAATGCTTTAGCTCCGTTTGAAGCGAATGACTTAAGTCGTTGCGAATTTAATGTAACTGAAGGCGGCAGTGCACGGTCACATTTATTTGGCCTCCTGGGCATTGTGCTGCGAGAACGTGCAGCATATAGCCAGTAAGTGGCTAAAGTGAAGGTAGGGGAAGGGCGAATAAAGGATGTCTAATGCCTAACTTCCGTAAACAAGCAAATGGTTTGAGTGTCCTGAGTGGAGATAATGTCTGTAACGGTAGCAAGGACTTCGGCAAAAGACAACGCACAAATGCATGCACTCACAGCATGGTGCCTTTAACTATATATGGTGGGACGCGAAAATTCGAAAATAATAGTAATAATCTCGTGTGACATCGCTTTGAATTCTGATGGTTTCGTAGCGAGGGTCGCATAGTAAGCAAATCTCAAAGGAGAAAAAACAAGATGATCGGGGTCTGTTTACTTTTATGACGAATGTAGCCATACCGGCAAAAATGACGATTAAGAGGGATGAGACGGCAAGTTTTCACCCTTATGGACGTAACGTGCCGTCTAAGGAGCTCGGACCGAGATTCTTTAAATTTGTAGACTAACCTTATCTTACTTGGGGCCAGTTGTGGAAGAGGCTGGTTCCTCGCTGATCGACAAGTCTGAACGAGGAGTTCATTACCCGTAGACTGTGTCAATCGCGGTCACAGCGCAATTTATTATTATTATTATTATTATTATTATTATTATTATTATTATTATTATTATTATTATTATTATTCAAAAAACCAAGAAATCGCTGACTAGTTGAGCAAGCTTCGCAGAATAAAAGGGTTAAATGCGAGAGAGGAAAATAACAGTCGAAAGTGCAGTGAGAGTAAAAAAATCAAAAGAACAGACTAGAACAAAATCTACTCGGAAAAGTGGCTTGAGGCGAACCACTTACCACAGCCAACTCAGTGCTCCTTGCACCGTAAAACATAACAACCTTGAGAGAATAGTTAGGAGTTAAGGAACCTTTAGCAAGGAACACCTTCTGTCCCCTCAGGAAAGAAAACGAAAATAAGAACCGCAAGATACAATTGATTTCAGTGGATAATGTTAGACTCAAAACAGGGCTTCTGAGACGTTGGTCAGATTTCATTATCAGTAAGCAGACCTGAAGTCGGTTCTCGAAAGCTGCAAGTTTATATTTTGGAATGTGTTGGCGAAAGATATTGTGGATTTCACTATTTTTTATTGTGATTGTCAATCAGAATATACACCTTGACACGTAACAAATCAGAAAAGAAAAGAAAAGAGAGAGAGAGAGAGAGAGAGAGAGAGAGAGAGATGAGGAGGAAAGCAAAATACGGATGAAAATATAAAAATGAGACAACTATATGAATTAGCAAGGCTGTGTGCGAGTGCCTTCTAGTTTTAAACTATTCATGATGAGGGTTGAAGGTGAATTACCTGTGAAATGAACAAACACAAAAAAAAAAAGACCCATGCAAAACAAATGGAGGAAATAGAATAGATTAGTGCTCACGACGGCAAGTTCACGTGGTCTTGTATTCTGAATACAGTCACTTAAAGAGTGCATGTACGTATGGTGAAGGAGAGAGAAATTCTGTTTATTTTTACATGACAGAAAAAGATAACCCGTCCATCTATAATTACAAGAAAGAGAGATTATCTGTTCACCCATATCCGCAAAAGAAAGAGAGAGAGAAAGATTCTGTTCATTCATAATTTCACCAGAGACAGAAAGAGAGAGAAAGGGGTGAGTTTTGCCCATCCAGTTTACACCAGAGAGAGAGAGAGAGAGAGAGAGAGAGAGAGAGAGAGAGAGAGTCAGCCGATCTGACCAGTTTTTACGACAACCTTTAACTTCCTTATAACGAAATCAACGCCTGCATAAGCCATCTCTATTTGGCAAAAAAAAAAAAAAAAAACTCGCACGTATGTTACTACTTCGAAACTCTGTTTTTCGTAAACATTCCGCATTTCAGTTTTTCTTATTGCAACACAAGTCACGTAGAGCATAGGCGCATGTGTTCTACTCCTTATATATTTATTTGTTTATTTATTTTGTAATTATATTTTTACTTAAATTTCTTTGCTCGGGTTTTTTTCGCAGGTAGAAATTCTGTTTTGGAGGATACCACTTGGCATAATAATAATAATAATAATAATAATAATAATAATAATAATAATAACCACATTCTTTATAGATGAGGATAAAATAAGACCCTTTTATTGAGCTTAAGTCTTGGCACATTTCTGTGAATTCTCTTGACATTCTGGAGCCCTACTAGGATTACCATCCTCATAAAGTTTGAGGATTTCAAGTGCATATAAAACAATAGACCAAGATTTGCACTAAAGAAAAAGTACTGATGTTATCATCGGTAATAATAATAATAATAATAATAATAATAATAATAATAATAATAATAATAATAATAATAATAAGGATATACCACTGAAAGTGATTTAGTTTTTCTGATAATTAAATTTTCAGGGTTACTGCATTCTGCCAGTTACTCGCCGATATTGGTCAGTCTTGGTGAGGAAAGCAGTTGCAAAATTGGGTAGTTTTATTTCGGACGAATACACTTCAGCCGTTACAAATCAAGTTTGCAACTGCTTTCCTCTCTAAGAATGCCCAACATCAGCCAGTAACCGGTAGAATGCTGTGTTCCTGAATAACCAGTTATCAGAAAGACCAAGTAACTCTTTACAAATTGAATGCAGCTGATGCAGCTGGCACCTTCAATATTATCATTATATAGGTCTACTGCCTATATAATGATAATAATACCTGTATAATAATAATAATGGTATATTTACACTTGCACCACTGTGGATTTCTTCACCATTTTAGTGGTTCCTCGTTGGGAGAGTCGGTAGAGTTCTCGGCTAGCACTCTGCTAGGCCCGAGTTCGAGTCTCCGACCGGCCAATGAAGAATTAGAGGAATTTATTTCTGGTGATAGAAATTCATTTCCCGGTATAATGTGGTTCGGATTCCACAATAAGCTGTAGGTCCCGTTGCTAGGTAACCAGTTGGTTCTTAGCCACGTAAAATAAGTCTAATCCTTCGGGCCAGCCCTCTCTAGGAGAGCTGTTAATCAGGTCAGAGGTCTGGTTAAACTAAGGTATACTTTACTTCACCATTTTAGTAACTTATGCCATTATAAGATTTTCATGAATAATAATAATAATAATAATAATAATAATAATAATAATAATAATAATAGTTGTGGAGATCCATATCAGTAGAAGTAATGGAATAGGAAGTTTGGTAACCACTGGCGCTGCCCACGCACATCCACTGTCAGGTGTGCCAGTGGAGCGATCTATCTGGCTGACGCAACTACCGCAGATATTTCACCTGTGCAATGGGACGCTTGTCATGCTGCGTCGTAGTTTTCGAATGCTGGAGAATGTAAGTTCACTATTATTATTTTATTTTATTATTATTATTATTATTATTATTATTATTATTATTATAAAACGTCCAGGCATTTTTTCTTTAAAAATGTGGCTCCAGAAGGCGCTGTCCTTAGGGTTTTTAGCAAACATTTTGGGATGATAGTGCTAGCCCCAAAACGTTCTCCATCTTGGCTGTAACCCACAACAGCTGACTGATTACCAGGTGCAAGGTTCACTGCTCAGATCAACGGAACTTGCCTAAATTGCCTTGCCTCGAATATTTGCCTCTTACTTGTCCCATTAATATAACTATTATATTATGAATAGCGAGCACTTACTGTAAAACATACCGAAGTATGAGAGTGGCCAGTAAAGAGACGCGCTGAGAGTTCATTCCCAGTTGGCTATCTTTGTTATATAATATTAAATAAATTTGTATATATATATATATATATATATATATATATATATATATATATGTGTGTGTGTGTGTGTGTGTGTGTGTGTGTTTATATAAATGTATATATATATATATATATATATATATATATATATATATATATATATATATATATATATATATATATATATATATATATATATATATATATATATATATATATATATATATATATATATATATATATATATATATATATATACTGTACACACACACACATACACACATTGCGTTTATGCGTCTTCTTATTATATCATACTTCAGCGTGCACACATTCATATTTACACGGTCTCTGGAAATTGGAACTCCACGTTTATTGTATCAAATCATTCATTTGGGACTAATCAAGAAGGCCATTCACTCACAAACAGAATATACCTAGCAAACATAATGGAGGTATATAATCAATAAATTTAGATAAGAGAAAACAAGCTTCAATACATTTTAGATTTAAAACAATACTTGCCTTTTTTTATTTTTAGAAAATTTGTGAAAATAAAAAAGTGACAGAGAAGTCAATGAAGTGGAAGATATATATTCTGGATTTAAAACCACAGTTTTTATTGAGCATATGAATTTTTTAACTGTATTATTTTATAGAGTCCTCTCAATCAGATTTAGTTCTGAGCAGTTTTTCTTCCCTTAGTGAGGGGGACAGTTTTCCTTCCCTTAATGAGGGGGACAGTTTTCCTTCCCTTAGTGAGGGGGACAGTTTTCCTTCCCTTAGTGAGGGGGACAGTTTTCCTTCCCTTAATGAGGGGGACAGTTTTCCTTCCCTTAGTGAGGGGGACAGTTTTCCTTCCCTTAATGAGGGGGACAGTTTTCCTTCCCTTAGTGAGGGGGACAGTTTTCTTTTCTTTGATTTTATTAATATCTCACTCATTTGTGTTCTCGTTTAGATTACGGATTCCTTATCTTATATACAGATAATTTAAATAACACATACTCGTTCGTTCTTGAATGTAGATATCTTGATTAAACAATCTTAGTCCTATGTAAAGGCAATTTAAATTACATGTTTTTATTCTCGCGTAAAGACCTTTTAGACGCCACTTTCTTGTTCTTTTATATAGACATTTTAAATTAATCAGTCATAATCTTATATATGTTACAAGGAATATGTGAAATCCAGGGATCTGACGAAATTCCTAGGGAATTTGTGAAATGAGGGACTCGCTTAGGAACATTTGATCCCCGAAGGCGAAACAGTGAGTCACCTACACTGTCACGCCATGTTTAGTTATAACCCCTGGGGGTAAATGTGTTTTGCCGTGTTTTGTACTAACCTTGGGGGATCAAATGTTCCTAACTGCATTTGATTCCCCAGGGGCTAGTACTAAACACGGCGAAACAAATTTGACGCCCCAGGGGCTAGTACTAAACAAGGCGAAACATTTGAACCCCTCAGGGGCTAGTACTAAACACGGAAAAACAGTGTAGGTGAATCACTGTTTCACTGTTTCACCGTGCTATTCCTCGGGGATCAAATGTTCCTAAGCGAGTTGCTCATTTCACAAATTCCATAGGGACTTCATGAAATCCCTGGATTTCACATATTCCCTGTAACACACATAAGTACTTAAAGTTTCCAACTCTTAGTTTTGCGTTAAGGTTTCTATTTCCCCTCCTAGTATATCAGCGTTACTCAACCTGGAACTGAAGCAAGAGTTATCACAGCATCAGACCAGTGGGTCTGCTCAGCTCGTATGTCACGGCATCATTTTCCTTGTTCATCTTACGATGAAAATATAATAGCTCCTTTTATTTGTGTGAGCACCTGATACTGTTCTGCTTCACTTGAGCTGAAACTGAAGTGAAAGTGCTTACAGAAACTGGCAAGAGAGTCTGCTCGTCTTTTTAGTTCTCCGTAAAAGAAAACAATTGAGATGGCCATTTGTCCGTCGGCACTTTTTCTGTCCGCCCTCACTTCTCAAAAACTACTGAGGCTAAAGGGCTGCAAATTGGTACATTGATCATTCATCCTCTAGTCACCAAACGTACCAAATTGCAGCCCTCTAGGCTTATTAGTTTTTATTTTCTTTAAGTTGAAGTTAGCCATGATCGTGCATCTGGCAGTGCTATAGGTGCCAACAACACTGACCAACACCGGGCCGTGGCTGAAAGTCTCATGGGCCGCGGCTGAGAGTTTCATGGGCCATGGCTGAGAGTTTCATACATATATGCTGTATAGAAAACTCGATTGCGCCGAAAGACCTTGTTTATTTTGTCTTCGGAGGCACCATCCTCATCCCCGCCTAGGCAACGGTCACCATTTCGTCCGGCCCTTGGTCGTGCCCCGCAGTCCTGTTATGCCAAGCTGCATGAGGCAATAAAAGCCCACCTAACCTTTGGAGTGGAAATAGTTACGTCACAAGTGACGTCACGCGTGGCAAAGTGACAGTAACACCTTCGCGACAGCAAAATATTTGTCGCAATAAGCAAAAAAGTTTATCGTTGGATGTCTAGTAGCCTCTGCCGCTTCAGATCATGCAGACTTTTCTCATTAGAAGTTCATGACTCAGCATTTCTTTTATTGTTCATCCAGGCACCATCAAGGAAATCGTTAAGTTTCATGTAACAAAAAATGCTGATAAAAAATGCCGTGGTAAAAAATGACAAATAGTGATGTAAGAGGAGTGCGTTCCGTTTGTTTGAGAATGGCCTCAGGAGAGATCAGTTACCCCGTTGTAATCTCTCTCTCTCTCTCTCTCTCTCTCTCTCTCTCATACACACACACACACACACGAAATGATAATGAAATGGCAATGGAAAAGAATTATATTTTGCATACGAATGGACTTAGGTAAAGATTAATCGGTCTCCTTTTATCTCCTTAGCAAAGGACAAAAAAAAAAAATAAGAGAAATATCTTCCGTTTAGGAATGGCCCAAAGCAAAGATTAGTCATTCCTCTTCAATCTCTTTCTCTCTACTGTACATGCAAGAGTGCTGGAAGCGCTTTATCTGAAACTGAGAAAAAGGCCTTAGGCAGACATTAGTCATAGCTTTACAATCTTTCTCTCTCTCTCTCTCTCTCTCTCTCTCTCTCTCTCTCTCTTGAAGGAGGAAAGTAGAAGTGTAAGGTTTCATAAGAAATCAAAGCATCTTTTACGTAAGAATAGCCGTAGGCAAATATTAGTCACTCCTTGGTAATTCTCCCTTTCTCTTTCTCTCTCTCACTCTGGACGCAGGGGAGGTAGAGGACACTTCATTAGGAAAATGCAGAGACTTGGTGGTTAGTTTTTTGTGTTAGTTTCGTGCTACAGTAGGGTCCAGGGAATTCCCCGTTTTCTGTTGGGATTAGAAAATGGAGTGTGCGGTTTCCTGTTCGTCACATACCATCGCTTCGTGTTATCTTTAATTTGATCAACTGTTGACGTTCATTCAAAAAAAAAAAAAAAAAAAAAAATCGTGGGGTAAGACGGAGAAGTTGACTTTCTTGATGTATAGAATTTTACTTGCAAATCAATAGAAATGTGATGAAAGTGTTATTATACATTTTCGGCTTTCTTTATGAAAATTTCTCAAGTTTGTTCGAGTAGAGAGAGAGAGAGATAATATATATATATATATATATATATATATATATATATATATATATATATATATATATATATATATGTGTGTGTGTGTAAGCGTGCATTATGCATGTATGCATATAATGTATATGTGCGTGGTTTCTGTAATATAATGTAATAATAAAGTGTGCGAAGTATTTCCTCTTTCAAGACGACATTTCATTCTCACTCGCAGCAAGGATATGACGCAACTCTGTCTTTGATACCGTAAATACGTTTTATGCCTGTGACGTCACGGACACTTGACGTAACAGATACATTTCCTAAATCTATATCGTTTTACGGTTCATTCCTTGAAATGTAAAGCGGGCTTAAAAATACTTTTGCATGTGCTTACGTGAGCTGGACGCTGAGGCCCGTTAGACTGAAAGAGGCTGTCAGTCGAGTCCTTTTTTTCCACCTATTTCCTAACTGCTGTTTATGCCTGGTTGTGCTTCGCCTCATCTATTTATTATTCATTTGCCGTTCGCTGTGCTCCGTTTTCTTAATTGTCACATTCTCACATAGTAAGAGTGGCTCCAGAAACACACAAAATAGCAGTCACAGTACGTTCACCCTCTTACTTTCTTAACACCGTCATTTGTTATTTCGTAAGACTCGGGAACATTTTACAGCGTCATCATGATTGTTTAAATTTTTTAATCCCGATGCAAGCTATAATCGATTGATCGAGTAAGCATTATCTGGCGTGATAAATGTTCAGGTCAGTGATTTTGAATTACATATGTGGATTAAAATAGTTCTGTAAGTAAGAAAACACCTTTGGATGGGCCATCTTAAAATTTGAAAGGGTGCCAGTCGAATGAGGAGAGGGGTATAGGGTCTTGGTGAAGAACGCTCCGAGGACGTATTAGACAGCATAACCTGATGGCATACCATAAGCAGTAAATGCTCCTTCCTTAAAGCTATGGTGTTGGTGAAAAAAGAGCCACAATTTTTTTAAAACTCCTAAATATAAGAGTATAACGAGCTGCAAGCCTCAAATTACGGTAAAAGCAAACTGTTGAAATTTTAAAAATCTCATCTACTTTCGGTGGTATTTTGCGGTCACTGACCCATGTCGATTACCGAAAACAAAGGAACGATCGCCAACTGACAGAGAGAGAGAGAGAGAGAGAGATGAGGGGAGAGTTCCACTGCATACTACAGTATCACGTGGCATGGAGCAAAGGGCGTTGGCCCTCATGCGCATTTCATTTTTGAGAGAGGGATATATGTTATATGTATATGTATGTATATGTATATGTATATGTATATGTATATATATATATATATATATATATATATATATATATATATATATATATATATATATATATATATATATATATATATATATATACAAAATGCCACGAAAGGAAAAAAGAGACAGCTTTTGTGTCAGAAGGCCTAGCAATCACTCTGTTTTTTCCTTCATGGCACTTGCATTTAATTTTACATTCATCGCGTTCATATCTTCATGAATCAGTTATACATACACACACACACACACACACACACACACACACACATATATATATATATATATATATATATATATATATATATATATATATATATATATATATATATATGTGTGTGTGTGTGTGTGTGTGTGTGTGTGTGTACATGCATACGTACACTACGAGGTGAAGTGAGGAAGACACATATGAATGGAAGAGAAAGGTTGAAGCCGTTGATATAATCTGCGAATTATATGTGGTTAGCATTGGTAGAATAGGTAAGCATAACCGGCTCGATCGATTAGTATTTTCTGATGGTTTGGTCAAGCGGAAAGAATAGAAGTCTATAGGCTGGTGAAAAAGTAGGCTATACAACTCAGAGGTGTCAGGGGGAAGGAGCCGAAAGGGACTCAGAGAATGTTGGATAAATGAGGTAAAATAGGCATTGAAAAGGAAGGGCCTTAATATCGAGGAATCATAAGACTGAGTGCAAGGCAGAGAAAAAGGCAGAGTGTGTGAAGGAAGGTTCTACGCGCCGCTTATAACCCTTCCTCTTGGTAGTGGCTAATCTTGTGGAAGTTTACTGCACACAAGGATTCATCTACGATTCAGCACTTATTGTGCAAATATCTGTTATGCTGATTTTATCTGGAGCCACTGACTGATGGAAGAAACGGCATGATGTTGAATGTATTGTTGGATGAGGGTGCAGGCCCACCGGTTTTCTCCCACCCTAACTAGGACCCACCACAATCGACTAGCTAGTAGACACCTACATCTGTGATATGACCCATGGAATTTCGTTGGGAGGCGAAATTTGTACCACTAGACCAATCGGATAGTGAGAAAGACAAAGAGACTGTTCGCCCGTAACTAGGGAGAGAGAGAGAGAGAGAGAGAGAGAGAGAGAGAGAGAGAGAGAGAGATATTTGTTTAATTTACAGATTTTTTTTCCCTTGACAAATCCTGACGCTAGCTGTAACTAACGAGTGTTTTTTAGTGCCTCGGTTTTTAACAGTCCTCTGCAAGGTTCACAGGCCTTTGTCTTCCGTTGGTCTACTGCACCTGAGAGTATTGGTCTACCAAGACCACATCTCACCTGATCTGACCATGCCTGTCACCTGCATTGATTTTAACTAATTTTTCTGCCTTTTCTGAGAACTCGAATCATTCAAGAATTATAAAAAAGATCAGCAAAATGACATTCACAAAGTTTCAGAGATTTTCTAGACAAAGCTTTAGTTGAAAGGAAGAAACAAACGCAGGACTTATTCAGATGTTGCTTCATCTCCCTGGCCGTATTAACCCATCAGGGCCCGACAGTATAATCCGGCATGTTCGCTTTCCCTCCACGATTTCAATTCAAGTCGTAATTACCGTTTCAAGATCAGTAAATTCTTTTGAAATTGTAATGGACAAATAGATGGAGAGATAGATAGAGAGGATGCGACTATATTACCTGTAAAATGTTATACGGTGATTATTGAAATCGTTGTAAATAGCAGCATTTTCTTGACGACGTTATTGAATGACCGCATGACATTGATTACTACAGAAACCATGGCTGCCAGAGTTACAAGGCTTTGCATGTTGTGCACTCACGCGCGCACATATACATACATACATACATACATACACAAAACACACACACCTGCACGCAATATATATATATATATATATATATATACTTATGCATATATATACATATACTGTATATATATGTATATATATATATATTATGCACACACACACACATATATAAAATGGGTGGTACTGTATATTTATGTGTATATATATGCGTTTGTACACAGACACACAACACCATATATAAAATGGGTGTGTAAGTGTGTATTTAGGTTTATATATATATATATTGTATATATATATATATATATATATATATATATATATATATATATACTGATGTACAATTTATGTAATAATATATATATATATATATATATATATTTATATATATATATATATATAATGTGTATATGCTTGGTTGTCTGTATATACTGTATATATATATATATATATATATATATATATATATATATATATATATATATATATATATATATATATATATATATATATATATATATATATATATATATATATATATATATATATATATATATGCTATATATATATATATATATATATATACATATACTATATATATATATATATATATATATATATATATATATATATATATATGCTGTATATGCTTGTTGTGTGTATGAGCGTCTACAATTTAAGAACTATGATGGCATGTAAAATGTATTTAAATCTATCCGTAATGTTTCTCGATAAAGAATCTCTCAAGAAAAAGTGAAAGATCTAGAAAGCAGTGTTCTGATGAGGGCGGAATGTTCTTGATAAAAATGACCGATATTGATGGAAACGGCCTCAATAATAACTGAATAATGAAGTCAGGAACAAGTGGCAATGCACTTCAGGAACTTGCATTGCTTCCAAGAGATTTTTAATGTCATCATTGTTGTCTCTCTCTCTCTCTCTCTCTCTCTCTCTCTCTCTCTCTCTCTCTCTCTGAATCATTTCAGTAATTACGGTCAAAACTATTTGTGATACACATTGTAAGGGTTATATACACAGACATAAATCACGATACAATAGCCATGAGTCTAAAACAAAGTCTATCATATTTGAGACGAATCAGAAATAAGCCTCGTGCTGACAGCTTCCGCAGCTTCAAACGCGTCATATACTTGTGCAATGGGCTCATCAACAGCACGTTGATTAACGCCTTACAAAATATGTTCCAAAGCAAAAGTTTGAACTGTTTTAAGAAACATATTGCATAAGTTTTGAAATTTAATAACACAGCAAATATCTTGTCTTACTTTATATAAATAGCATTAACAAGCAAAAACATTTAAGAGAGAGAGAGAGAGAGAGAGAGAGAGAGAGAGAGAGAGAGAGAGAGAGAGAGAGAGAGAGAGAGAGATTTGAATATTTTTCCTCGTAAAACATGGGATGGATGCGACGTACATAGAAAACCTTATCAAGATGATTTCCTGTACAGTACTGTACATTCGTCTTACTCCAGCATTGCTTACGATTGGCTCTGAGACATTTCCTTTCTTCAGATGGCTGGTGTATTTAAACTGAAAATTTAACTTTCAGTTTGTAATATCCTAAGTGCTTAGCTTATCTTATATTTTATTCCCTGTAGGCAATGGAAATACCACAAAGGACACGGTAAAAATAAAAAATTAAAATGAGTCACTGATATAATGCAAGTGACCAGATGTATGATAACTTTCACACCACCGTAACTGATGGCAACATTTTACCATCATCGCTATTAGTCGGAGTCCGTACGTCATATCACCCTTATCCTAAAGAACGCTCCAAAGAAGGAGAGGAAATAATCGCAGTTACTCACCGAACGGAAGCCAAATTACTAACTGGAAATTTGTTGTCGTAACTTTTTTTAAGTATTTTTTTGGTTGGTTCACTTATTCTTTACTTTCTGTTACAATTCTAATACATCTGAATATACAAGTCTTTCCGAATATGCATGTCTCCTTATGTCCATCGATGTGGCTTTGCGATAAACTGTTGTTCGTAAAATAGCAAATTAACATAAGATATTATATAGAGGATAAAGTGGTCATATTCAGGATCTCTGTTCATCTCTCGATCTGCCATTTTTCATGGGAAGCGGTTAGGAAGAACTAATATATATATATATATATATATATATATATATATATATATATATATATATATACATATACATATATGCATTTGGGGCAAAGTTTTTCTTGTATGCAGATTCCGCTGAACTCTATGGCTTTTTTTTTTATTGTTGGTCGGTTTCTTATTCAGACTCAGAAAATATTGTCGAACTAATAAGCTGATCAACAATCAAAAAGCCATAGAATTAAATGAAATCCACGCACTCGCGCACACACACACATATATAGATATACATATATATACATATATATATATATATATATATATATATATATATACATATATATATACATATATATATACATATATATATATATATATATATATATATATATATATATATATATATATATATATATATATATATATCACTGTTACTAATCAGAGCAAGGTAGCATGGAATGTAGGAAAATCTTCATTGCATTGTCACCACGTAGATCTCAGAGGCGTCTGCAAGTAAGTTGTGTTAACCATACCTTGACTCAAGGTTGGAACGGCAAGGTTACCGGATCATTGAGAGCCCTAACCACATTCCTGCAGCAATTACGCGCTCTGCTGAAGACTTCACTCTACCTCAGCTATTATATAAATTAACAGAAAAAAAAACAATAAGGCGTGAGAGGGAAATTTGAATGGTAGATTTTGTGACTTGGATGAATTACGTTTACACTATCAAGGCAATGAGTATCCATAAATTTACTTATCTTGTCTGTATACCCGATACTTTGCTAATGATGAACGCCACCATTAGATTTGCCGTCGTCCAGCTTGGGACAGCCTCTCACCACTATAGGTCCCTATATTAGCCTGTAGAATGGGGGACCCTCGGTCCGAATTTCGGCACGGTACATGACGCCCCTGGAGACAGGATTTACCGTGTCGACCTTCGCTTACACAACAGTCAAGTGACATGATAAAAAATGTCACTTGGGTCATACGCTCCTGCATAGATTTATTGACTGCATTTTTAAGTTAATAAGTGATAATGATTAATTCCATCCTGATAATAACTACAGCAGGAAATGTAGAGTTACTAAGGCAATAATTGTGTTGCTGATTTTCATATTGAAAAAAAAGGAAGGATGGAAATAGAAAAATTTTAATAATAGACATAGAAAAATTTTAATAATGGACATAGATAAATTTAAAGGATGGAGATAGAGAAATTTAAAGGATGGAACTAGGAAATTTAAAGGATGGAGATAGAGAAATTTAATGGATAGAAATTGAGAAATTTAAAGTATGGAAATAGAGAAATTTAAATGATGGAAGTTGAGGAATTCAAAGGATGGAAATAGAGAAATTTAAAGGATGGAGATTAAGAAGTTTAAAGGGTGGAAATAGAGAAATTTAAAGGGTGGGACTAGAGAATATAAAGGATGGAGATGGAGAAATTTAAGGGATGGAAATAGCGAAATTTAAAGGCTGGAGATAGAAATTTAAAGGATGGAGATAGAAAAATTTAAAGGATGGAGACAGAGAAATTTAAAGGATGGAGACAGAGAAATTTAAAGGGTGGGATTAGAGAAGTATAAAGGATGGAGATGGAGAAATTTAAAGGATGGAAACAGAGAAATTTAAATTATGGAAATAGTTAAATTTAAATGCTGGAAGTAGAGGATTTTAAAGGATGGAAATAGAGAAATGTAAAGGATGGAGATAGAGAAATTTAAAGGACAGAGATGGGGAAAT
The DNA here is from genome assembly GCF_040412425.1 of Macrobrachium rosenbergii. Lineage (NCBI taxonomy): Eukaryota > Metazoa > Arthropoda > Malacostraca > Decapoda > Palaemonidae > Macrobrachium > Macrobrachium rosenbergii. The sequence goes on from NC_089747.1 coordinate 31,452,846, forward strand.
TTAAAGGATGGAAATAGAAAAATTTGAAGGATGGAAACAGAAATTTAGATGATGGAGGAAGATGGAATTTAAAGGATGGAAATAGAGAGATTTAAAGGATGGAGATAAAGAAATTATAGGATGGAGATGGAGAAATTTAAAGGATGGGAACAGAGAAATTTAAAGGATGGAAATGGAGATGGAGAAATTTAAAAGGCGGAAATAGTGAATTTTAAATAATGGCAATAGAGGAATTTAAAAGATGGAAATATAGAAATTTAAAGGATGAAAATAGAGAAATTTAAAGGATGGAGATGGAGAAATTTAAGAGAAGGAAATAGAGAAATATAGAGGATGGAGATAGAGGAAATTAAAGGATGGAAATAGAGGAATTTAAAGGATGGAGATAGAGAAATTTAAAGGGTGGAGATAAAGAAAATTAAAGGCTGGAAATAGAGAATAGAGATGAAAAGATTTAAAGGATGGAAACAGAAATTTAAAGGATGGAAATAGAGAAATTTTAAGGATGGAAATAGAGAAATTTCAACGATGAAGATAGAGAAATTTAAAAGATGGAGATAGAAAAATTTAAAGGATGGAGATAGAGGAATTTAAAAGTTGGAGACAGAGAAATTTAAAGGATGGAAAAGGAAAAATTTGATGGATGGAAATAGATAAATTTACAGGATGGAAATAGAGAAATTTAAAGGATGGAAATAAGATAGATTTAAAGGATGAAAATTGATGAATTTAAAGGATAGAAACAGGAAAATTTAAAGTATTAAAATAGATTTGAAGGACGGAAATTGAGAAATTTAAAGGATGGAAATAGAGAAATTTAAAGACTGGAGATAGGACTGAAGGAAGGAAATAGAGAAATTTAAAGAATTGGAAATAGAGATTTCAGCGGATACAGAGACAGTGATACAAAGGCAGTTAAGTAGGAGAATAACATGAAATCTACTGCCACGTGGTTGAAGAATAAATGATTATCAGCACCGTCATCAGTCTGTCATTACATACGCCAAATGTCAGCTGATGTCTTAGACGTCAAGAGGCCTCTTTATTGTGGTATCGTCATATCTCGCTGTCTCTCTCCCCTTCTTCTTCTTCTTCTTTATTGACATCCTCTCTCTCTCTCTCTCTCTCTCTCTCTCTCTCTCTCTCTCTCTCTCTCTCTCTCTCTGGGTGGGTTAATTTGAAAATATAATGCGCCTCCGTCGTAAGCTGGCTATTGTGGCTTGCAGCAGAGAGAGAGAGAGAGAGAGAGAAAGAAGAGACACGAATGATCAGTAGGCCGCCAGTGTGTATGTAACATATAATTTGAAACGGAAGGGCATCGATAAGGTATTCCTCACTATCTCTGTCTCTCTCTCTTTTTAACACACACTTCTCCTTTTTCTTCTTTTATATGGCTAACTCTTCCTGTTTACCTAAAATAACACTCTTTCCTTTGCACAATGATATTCACCGCTGCACAGCCACGCCTCCCTCCCCCAACAGGAGTCCGTCCAAATATACATCATCACCCACTAGCTACTTGGCATCGGTGCCGCGGTTTCAAGGAAAAAAAAAGAAAAGTCACTTTTGTTCACCACTTTGAATCATGTGCTAACCTTCAAGACTCCAAGTTGGCGCTGACAATGCTTCGTTAAGCACAGAATGAAAACGTGATTCGGCTTTCCCTGGTTGAGATAGCGGGCCAGAACTGGGAATAGCGGGTGTCTTATGCAAGGGGAAAATGATTCTCTCTCTCTCTCTCTCTCTCTCTCTCTCTCTCTCTCTCTCTCTCTCTCTCTCTCTGTCAGATTTATCAAACCACTTCTTAGATTTTGGTTCATATCAGCGTGCCTCTCAAGTTATCTGAGATCTGTTTGTTATGTGTCTGTCTACAAGTGACACACATTCAGTGTGGTAACGCTTTGCATTAATATTAAAATTGGCTTACTTTGGGCAATTACCTTTTGCGTTTTCAGTGTTTAAATCCGTCAATCAACATTGCAGAAATATATGTGTAAATATGATTTTAAATTCTTCCCTTTTATAAGTCCACCAGCTAAATGTGGTTATATAAAAGGGGTGACAAAGTCCTTGTATCACCTTCCCAGTGCGCACACTTGCAGCTAACATGCACCAGGGAGAAACATACGTTACGGCCCTGTCTTTAGAGCTGACTTTCCTCCACCTTCGGGCTTACCTGTCATTTATCCCGGTTACTGTCGACGGCAAGATAAAAGTATATACTGTATGAACATGTTCTGAGGGGAACTTTCCTTTCATAAAGCTAATAAAACGATCATCATAATTTAAGTGTTTATTGGGATATATTTATTAATGTTGTGAAAAACAAAGTAACTTTTTTATTATGCCTTTATATATATATACTATATATATATATATATATATATATATATATATATATATATATATATATATATATATATATATATATATATATATATATATATATATATATATATATATATATATATATATATATATATATATATATATATATAAAGGCAATGCCAGAGTTTTATTTTCCTTCGTGGCATTGCCTTTATTTATATATTCATGTTCCATATTTTCGTGATTCATTTTATACACACACACATAATTTATATATATATATATATATATATATATATATATATATATATATATATATATATATATATATATATATATATATATGTGTGTGTGTGTGTGTATGCATGTAAATAAGCGAATACCTTAGGAAAATAATAGGAAGAATTTCGATACCAAGCGCTTTCCCGTTTCGTTGTTCCACGCGTCGTCGGAGAACAAGTGAAACAGAGAATGATAAGAAGTGAACAAAGAAACAAGAACCACCAATTGTCAAAGAGTAAAGGAAAGAGATAATCCGGGATAATCCGGTCACAAACTGACGCAACAACACTTACCCTTAGAACTAGGGAAAGGGTAACGATACAAACATACTGTACAAGACTTATATAAAACTGTATATACCAATTTCTTTTTTTATATTTATAAAATTTTTGTTAATTATAAAAGAATAAAGTCTAAACAGTCCAAGGCTTAAGTTGATAACAGTACCACTTTTTTACTTGATAATATTCATTGCCATTCCTTCAAACTGCGTCGTCGCACGGAACTGTGGACCTTGCTTCACGTCAGTTGGCAGGATGATCAGAATCTTTAAAATGTGCCAATGATGCCCTTTATATTTGCTCAGTTCTTACACAATACTGATGCTGTTTGATTCGTAGTGCCTGTGATTTTCCAGTTCACCTATAATTTCTTATCAGCTTTTGCAAGGAATTTCATACATGCATCGATGAACATCATTTGGAAAATTTCTTAGCAACAAACCCTTGACACCAAAATTACTGAGCGACGTTAATGTTAAAAGGCTTCAGAATCCTAAGAATCTCTAATACATTTCATCATCCGGTAACTTTAGAACTTTGTTCCTATTACATTCTGGTTTGTTGTCAATTAGATCAATTAAATGGAACGCTTTCTTGGCTCTTTTTCATGCTTCATGCCCAGAAGTCCGGGGGTATCTAAGTTTTAAGGCAATAGCATAAATGGTCTTTATCTCTGCATCTCTGAACTACAGACTGCAAATACTCAGAGCCCTTAAAAACATACAGAATACAAATGAACAAACGAACCAGTATTAGTGGATTTTCGGAAAACTGAATCGGTGAAAATTCTATCATATCTACTGACAGCAGCGTTAAGGAAATTCAAAATACAATTCCTTTCTTCCTCTACAGCAAATTCAATACGTGGGACCAAGTCAAGACCAAGTATAGATTCACAAAGATTTTTTTTAAGTGGCCAAATACAAAAATACCATCCCCATTTCAAAATCATATATAATTTTTTCTTAAACTCTTGGTAATATTTTTTTCCTAAGAAAATCCATGTAGACATTGCTAAGAAGAGGCCGTAAAGGATTACCCATAGCCATACCAAACTCTGACACATTGCAACAATCTCCGTTAAAATAAAATCAGTTGTCTTTTATACATAATCGCATATGTCAATGATTTTTTAAGCGGTCAGTGGAATATCGTAAAAACTTTCACAAATCATTGACAGGTACCATTTTAAACAAAGATACGAGATCAAAGCTAGCCATACTAAGATACGAATTCAAATGCAAACTGATGAGTTTGTTTATAGCGTCAATCCTGTTCTGTATGTGTTTTGAAATGCGCCCAACTTTAAGAGTAAATATTTCTACAAAGCATTTCGACAGTTTATACGGCGCTGAACTTACTGAACTAACGCCTGGTCTAAAAGAATGATTGATTTTGTGTGTTTACTACAGCATACAAATACGGGAGGAAAGAACAGCGAGATGTAACCTGTTTTACTTGGGGGTCATATTCCCTCAAAGTAGATTTAATTTCATAATTGAAGTGAGAGTTTACTGTTCGTAAAGGATCATACCTCAGTTCGTATAATCATCATTATCGTTTCGTAAGTACTAACTCTTAAAGAAATTGCATAAATCATCAACGAGTCCTTTAGTACTTCAAGCAGGAGTGAGAAAGTTAAAGCCATGGTTAAAGCATCATGTCGCCTCTAGTTATCGTTCATAATTTTCACTTTCTTTCCCTCGTAAACATTTACACTGATCTTGATTACCGCAGCTGTTTACAAACACATCTTTACACTCAGCGCATTGCATTCCCTTGGATGTTTGGAAACATTACCTACCTTGGAACTTACTATCCTCCAAAAATAAATGTATGCATAAAATTCTCTTCAAAACCAAAATGAATATGTACGCATGTATGTATGTATGTATGTATGTATGTATGTATGTATGTATGTATGTATGTATGTATGTATGTATGTATATATATATATATATATATATATATATATATATATATATATATATATATATATATATATGTGTGTGTGTGTGTGTGTGTGTGTGAGTGAGTATTTGTATGTTTATATGTAGTTTGTTTGAATGCACATATGCTGTTATTAATCAGCAGGTAGTCAGGGGGTATACGTGATTCACTTTAAAAGGTGAGCTTACTACTTTTTCAGTGTTTCCCGTTTAGTCTTAGTGCAAGGAATGAAATGAGACTTCTTGTCAAGTTGCCTTTTGCCATTTTTAATAAAAAATAAAACATGAAATATTTGGTAAAAAAAAAAATCCAAAATTCTGCATCGTGAACTGTGCATCACCATGTCCTGATGACATATAGTATGTAGCTAATGTAACATGATCTAAATTAGTACATGCCTGGTTTTTAGTCTATGGTCTCATTTTGTTAATGTTGAAACAGTTTTATGACATTTTAAACAATATGAAATTACAGTATAGTTGAATAAAAAATATCGGAAAAAAATAAAACATACTTCCACGTATAAAGGCCACATTATTGTATTCTGCAAAAATTCACTCACCTGACACTCATAAGTTAGCAATTTAAACCATTATATAATAGCATTACTTGGATCATAATGAACCAAGACTAAGGAAAGGAATATTTTTATTCAAAAACATAAAGCAAAACATTTTTTCACAAAACAATGCAACACACTCCACATTACGTACGTCTAGTATTTCGTCCATGGTTTTATTTTGTTAATGTTGAAACACAATTTTCTGACATTTTAAATAAAATGAAATAACAATATCCTTGACTAAAAATATCGAAAAAATAAAACATAACACTCCCATGTATAAAGGTTACATTATCATATTTTGCAAAACTTCAGTCACTTGACACTCATAAGTCAGCAATTTAAATCATTATATAATAGCATTGCTTGATCACAATGCACCAAGATTAAGAAAAGAAATATTTTTGTACAAAAACGTAAAGCAAAAAGGCTTTTTTTTCTCGCAAAAAATCTATTCAACATAGTCACTGTCGTCTGTATCTGCTGGCGTCTCATCCATTACGTTCCTGCAGACATCACAACATCCACACATATCTGTGCAAAGCAACTGATTTTTTTTTACATCCACATGACTGTGTAATACATCTTGTTTTACAGTTGCATTTTCTAAGTTCGGGCGTCAACTACTTCCCAGAAGCAATGTGTAGGACTTGGAACGTTTGGATTAGGTTTTTTGAGGACTTCCAAACTAGTCGCATAGTAAGCCCTAGATGTGTGTGGAATCAGTGTTCCTGAAGTTGGGGGTAACTGTTTGTCCTCTTTACCCTTTTGTGCAAGTAATACCCATCTTGAGTCCTCTTGCACTACATTCAGAAATGTCTCCAGCTCTGTAAAGTAGCCACAAGTACCTTTCCATTTGGTGTGAGATCCAGTCTGGCGTCTCACTAGATACACCAAAGGCAACAAATGCATCAAGTATATTGTCATCACCTTCCATAAAAGCTTTGAAATGACTTACCACGCCTTTTCCAGCAAACGATCCTGTGTTGTCTGTTCCTTTAAATGCATACCACCCAGTGAGTGCTTGTGCTCTCTTTTGTCCTAGCCTCATGTAGCTTTCTTGAATGGAGATCTTTTCACCCTTCCTTCTATGTAGAGTGGTTGACTTGGGCCCCATAGGATAGTGGCCTGTTAGAAGCACAAAAACATCAGTATCAAATGAGAAAACATCAAGCTTGGAACAGGGATCTTTATACATCATATCATTTGAATGCATTGAGAATTACAAGTTGGTCTCCTTCTAGATTGTTTTCCAGCAGCCATCTCTGGCATACTAACCACATCAGATAGAGAACAATTAGCTTTCATATTTGTGTGATGCATAATCACTTTTTGTGATTTGCCCTGGTAATAACTAATTAGCTTGTCACCTAGATATGTAGTCTCCTCTGCTTTCGTATTGATATGTGCAAGAAAGTCTTTCAGACCCGTGACTTTTGTATCGTGACTGAAATGGTAGTGAAATGGTGTTGCTTTGGGTATTCGCTTATCACGAGTACTTTTCCTTGAGAAATCCAGGTAGATACTGGTCAAAAACAACACTCATCTCATTATAACATGTACTCATTCCGGCCACAATATCAACAAGCTTTCTAGCAAAATGCTTTGCATTTAATAGAATTGGTGTTTTGGACACCATGTTGACTATACGCATGGCATCAATTATCAAAACTGAAGGAATACTGTTCATTGGGCCATATTTGAATGAACCTTCTGGGAGAGGAATATTGAGAACTGACGATACCAAGCGTGAGTTGTCAGAAAGCATAATCACTGATCCATCAGGATGGAAATGTGATGGAGGAGCCGCATTAAATTCAAAGTCTCCAGTTGTATCTTTTGCTACCAAGTCTGGCCTACTCTTAGGCATGACAAGTAACCGAGAAAGAAGATTCCTTTCGTGTTGAATTGATACTAACTGGCCCCCAACTTTGGTTTGAACTGTAGTTTCTATATATGTATTCAATAGAGAATATGTTGTAAATACATTTTATTACAGCACAGTACACCAATGGGGATGCTGTGGGTCAAATTCTGAACTGCTTGTATGTATATAAGATAACATTCATACACACAGTAAGTATGCTATGGTACAGGTGAGTTTCATAATTTTCTTTTTATTATAAATGACACGGTTATATTGCAAAAGATTACAGCACTGAAACATTAGGAAAAAGGGGTTTGCCAGCTTGACAACAAGTTTAATTTCGTTTAGTGATGTATAAATATTAAATATATAAAAAGAAACCAGAGTTGGCACAATTTTTAAAGTACCCTCAGAATATGAAGAAATGCCGCCTGACTAAGGAGGGAATGTCCTATTTCATTTCCGAAAATGAGTTTTTTTCGGAATGTAAGGTATCAGTGGCCAATATTGCCTACTTATCATTTTGCGAGCCATCTTGTAACATTATTTGTAGTATTAGCAGTAGTATTAAAATTATGACTTGTAGTAGTAATAATCTTAGTATTAAAAACAGTAATGTCAAGGCTGTTACAGATCAGTGATTAAACGATTCATTAACTTTCGCTGTTATACTCTCTCTCTCTCTCTCTCTCTCCCTCTCTCTCTTACGTAAAAACCTGGCGGAGAGATGACACTTGCTGACATGCTTCCGACCTTCCCAAGACAGCTACGATTAATAATATCCCTGTTTATAACTTGCTGCAATGGGCTAGCGGCCACCGCTTGGATTATGCTAATGTACAAGTTCGTCAGGCATGTTAGGGTGTGATTAGATTTAACGATCCTCTCTCTCTCTCTCTCTCTCTCTCTCTCTCTCTCTCTCTCTCTCTCTCTCTCTCTCTCTCTCTCTCTCTCTCTCGTTTATTTATATAATTTGAATATACATGCATGTATGTACACTTGCAATGAATTGAAATTATTAAAAAAATTGTCTGAAGTTTTAATTATATTTGCAGTTATACAAAGGAAACACACACACACACACGCATATATATATATATATATATATATATATATATATATATATATATATATATATATATATATATATATATATATATATATATATATATATATATATATATATATATATATATATATATATATATATCACACTACAGGTTGAAAAATAAAAAAGGGGTCACTTATTTTTCACATTTAATAATCTGTGATATATATATATATATATATATATATATATATATATATATATATATATATATATATATATATATATACATATATATTATATATATATATATATATATATATATATATATATATATATATATATATATATATATATATATATATATGCGCGCGCGTGTGTGTGTGTAAGTGTGAACGATAAAGAGAAAAGCTGTGTTCATAATTAATCTGCTCCGGAGACGCCACCTTCATCGATCATAGCTTCTCGTCTGCAGCGTTGCGCAGAACTCAAGAAATCGGAAATAGTCACACTCACGGTGATTCTCAATATATATTCGCCTCACAGCTCTCTCTACTCGTCCGGACATTCTACTCGGCAGAAACTTGCTTAGCAAATGACAGCCCTCTTTTGTTTGTTTCCACAAATTTGTGTGTCATAATGGTGGTCATTATCAGATATTTGGTGGCTCGATGCATTATGGCTTATGCAATGGGCTTTCGAGAGCCTGCCCAGGTCTTACTGATAGATAGCTGAGACGACTTTAAAATTTAATTTATATATAGAGTTCATTACACTGGAACTAAGAAACAACTTGAAACATTATTCTTCCTCTCGGAGTTCATGGGGTTATAACATATAACGTGTACCGCCAACTTTAACTTTCCTTACCTCTTTTCGCAATCTCATTCTAATTCTTTGTTGTTTTTTTCTGATTAGATATGCAATTAAGGCATCCAAGTACTATCATATGATTCGTCTGCAACGCTCCCTTTGTCACTTCAAATGGACTACATACAAATCAGACGATAGTCTGTACTCGTAACCCCAAAGGCGCCATTCAGAATTCAAATGTTTTGGGTGCCTTCAGCTTTTGTACCTATTTTGTGAAAAAAAGAACAAAAATAATTATATTATAAAAATAATTTTTGGACTTCACTGGAGATAAGTACAAGATACAGTATTCATAAAATACATAATGAAATACAGTAAGATGTTGAATCCTTCACATCGTTCATTATGCTTAACGAGCAAAATATTTTTGTACAGTATGCATGAAATGCACACTGCAATGAAATGTCTAACCGTATTGTACATCAGCTTTGAATAATTTGATATAGTATACATAAAATACACAATAAAATAAAAGACCTCGTTCAGGACATTGAGTGCTGTGCTTAAGGAAACACTGATGTTTTAAAAAAAAAAAGTGGCAGTATGGCTTTCATCGTAGCCCTCGATTCATTATGGAGATCATTTGTCAGAGGTCGTAGGGAGTCAACAATACCATCACTCAAACCCTTGGCTCGGTGTGCTGCTTAATTAATATGTTGCTTGTCGTTTGGTCTGATGCACGTATAGATGACTTTAGAGAGGGACCTTTGCTTGATCGTTTGATATTTAAATGACCTGCCAACAATAACTGTAGAGGTTATATGATCGAGAGTTGGATTTACGTCCGGCGCTTATTATTTTGCTGCATCACGCTTGATTCTGCATGGTGGAATTCACGCCAAACTGAAAAGTTGGGAGTTTTTACTTGAGAATGTGAGGTTTAGAGTTGCTTTGGTATTTACCTTGAACCTCTCAATTTCCTGAAATTTTAGTCTTATATAATTTTTGTTTTTATTTTGATACACGCTTTGGAGTCCGTAAGAAAAACAGGTCTAATTGCTGTAATCTAGGAAAATGCCTCAGCAGAACCGCCGCGGGGCATTAAGTCTCCCCGTGTGACTGACTCTCGCGTGGGATGTACAGTAATAGACTGGAACAGGTTACGCTGCTTACCTGCCACAGGATGAACATATAATGCGAGACAAACTGCATCCTTTTGGGAAGTGCAGTTCGTTATAATGCTTTGTCTCGCGCAAGATGGTGGAAGATGTCCATTGGGATGGTATGATCAGGTCCAGTTCTCTCATTTGATTTTTCCTATATATTTAGATGAAAAAAATGCTTCCTAAGGATTTATTCTCTTTCAAGTTCTCTCAGGGTGGTCGCTGACTGTAATTGATTCGGGATATTGAAAGATTATAGATATAACTTTATAACTTTACGATATCATATATTGTGATGTCCTTTGCATTTTTTATTTTGCTGAGGACTGCCTAACCATTAAGCATTTTAATTTATAGCTTTACAATTTTCATAAATGTGTTAGCATTTATTTTATTATATCTTCTAATCGAATACAAACACAAATGTGTATGTTTCACAGTCTTATAAGGTAATTTTGTAAATTTTGCTCTGTAACGCAAAGTATGAATGTAGTGTTGTTTCTAATATACAGTATTCTCACACATTACACAATAACAATAAACTATGTCAAGATATAATTGTAGCACTTAATAATGATGACTGATACAAAGTATTACAATTATCAATAAACACTACTGGAACCACACAGACACGAACACACACACACACACACACATTGTTCATTTTCCATTTATGAAATTAAACTTTTCGGTTACTTACGAAGTTCATGAAAAATCATCACTTTGTAGGCCCAGTCTTAAGGTGGGTATGTGGAAACCTGCAGGTGTGGTCAGGAATTTATCTTAATTTTCCAATTTGAATCCTACAAGGTCTAGACCTTGGAATCCTACTTCCCCGTCCCTCCCAACCCTAAGAACTTGACCTGGCAAAGGATAAACCTGTAGGCTTAACTGGTTGAAGCCTCAGGGCTGTTGGGGCTTACCGTTTGTTTTGTATCTCTTATTCCTTACCTCCCTTGACTGTTGCTCTTGTTATTTCGGCAAGTGAAGACGAACATCAGGTTTCGTGGTTGTTGCCCTTTGTTCGTCGGGTCTCCGAGTTTTATCCACCAGTGAAGGGCACCAGTGAATCTGTCACACTTCATACACTATCATATACCAGGTGCTGTTAATGACGCCTTCATTTATGCTGATTGAGATTTACGCTCCTTTGGGTTAGGGACGATTTCACAGACACACACATACATACATATATATATATATATATATATATATATATATATATATATATATATATATATATATATATATATATATATATATATACATACATATACATATATATATGTGTGTGTGTGTGTGTGTGTGTGTGTGTGTGTGCATAAGGAATACCACAGGTATTCGCTTATATAGTGAAGTTACGTGCATCTGCTGTGGTTTTTAAGCATATATATATATATATATATATATATATATATATATATATATATATATATATATATATATATATATATATATATATATATATGTATGTATATATATATATATATATATATATATATACTGTATATGAGAGCGATGTATTTATGTAATTGTAAACGGACGTCTTGTTTTTACTATTTGCATCTACAGAGAGAGAGAGAGAGAGAGAGAGAGAGAGAGAGAGAGAGAGAGAGAGAGAATTTGCGGAGCTATTGCCTCCGATTTGAGAAGCACCGTTCCCTCCTTATACCAAGTAATGAACATGTTGTATGCATAAACAAGCGTCCTTCGGGTTCGAGGCTTTAGTGGAACAAGCGTCGAGCAAGTTTGAGACTGGAAGCTGTGACCAGTTGATTCTTTGAATCTCAGGATACAATAATTTCTTTAGTGTGGTCACTTACAGATACGGTTTAACTTTTTTTTTTGTACCGCGTGACCCGGGCGAGAGGGTAATCAGGGACAGATGGTGGGACAGAGGTAAAGACAGACATCGGGCACATCCCTTTGGGGGTGTAAGAGAGCTTAGAGAGAGTCTGAGAGACTGGTGAAAAAGGATGGGGATTAGATTTGAAAGAGGAAGAACAACGATACAATAATAAGTGTTGAGAGAAGAGGAATTGTGGGACAGAATGGACGTGTGGGGTTGGGGGAAGAATGTAGCACTTCTTTGCTAAATTTATCTGGACATACTTAAATTTATTTGTTACATTTTATTAAGAAAATAATAATAATAATAATAATAATAATAATAATAATAATAATAATAATAATAATGCTAATAGATTCACAATTTCGTGAAAAACAATCTGAGTAATAAAAATCCACAATTATATAGTAAATATATTACAATGTAAAAGAACCAAAGACTTTCGAACACCTGAACGGTGTTCCTCATCAGTGTTAACGTTAACACTGATGAGGAACACCGTTCAGGTGTTCGAAAGTCTTTGGTTCTTTTTACATAGTAATATATTTACTATATAATTGTGGATTTTTATTACTCCAATAGTAATAATAATAATAATAATAAAGTTTCTTAATTATTCTAAATGTAAAGTTTTGATCATTACATTTTTGTGAAAACCATGTTATTCACTTCACCGAGATTTCTGTTCAAGAGCGGAATGAACATAAATTCTTATGAATCATCTTTCAGTTCATCTGATAATTTATGTCATCATTTTATTAGTGAGAATTTGTACGGAAAAAATTGCGTACCTGATATTTATTGTCAGAATAATTTTCATGAGTGCATAAACACTTTTAAATACTAGAAAAATTTTTTTCGTTCTAAATTGTAATAGTAGTCATACGAATCACTTGATATCTTAAAAATGAAACTTTCACAATCGTTAAAAACGTCATTTAAAATTTAAAACAATAAGCTTAGTTGTTATAAAGTTTTTCAAACAATTACAGTCTAGTACCAACAATCATTTCTTCGTTCACAGAGATCATTGCCAGCGTTGTTCCCAGTCCTTTTTAATAAAGGTACCTTATAAAGATAATATTTCTGAATGGAATTGTATTATCTTCAAAACTAATGCTGACTTCAGTTGAGGCTTCATCCATGTACTGGCATCGCAGCGATGACCGGCCGTTTTGTGATGCCATGACAGCTGAATGTGTGTGACGCATCAAACGGCGCTTCTGTCTCTAATGTTCTAGCGCTGTTTTTCTTGGATTATGCCAACTCTGCCAGACTGCACGGGCTCTTGCTGCTATGGCAGCACATAACTCATCAAAATGGACGCGTTCAGTGGAAGTTTGTTACAATAACTTGAGGAAAGTTTTAAGTAACATGATTTGTTGAAAATTTGCATATTTTTAAAGTCAGATTACGAAAACAATTTAAAATCTATATCATTAATAATCAGATATGGAATTGTACAAGGTTACGAAAAGAAAAAGGCCCTACTTGTTCACGTAAACCGGACCAAATGGGGTTGACTCGTTTTTTCACCCTCCTACTGTATTCCATCCACGGTACCCCCATCCGTACGCGCCATCTAACCTAACCTAAGTTAGGGGGCCGACCCTCTAGTTTTCACCGATTGCATAATTGAATTTCATCATGCACCTCAAAATTGGGGCAGATTAGTCAGATTAATTTTAGATTTGGCGTTAAGAAATGGCAAGTAAAAAACCTGTCTCATATTGTATTTATAATTTTTTACTCATCAAAAATGGCTGTCGTGTAAGAGATGGTCGAGAAAGTTAGTCCCCACCCTAGTGACGTTACATAACTCGAAATTCGACCCCTTAGTTCTGCAAACTTAATTAAGAGCCAATTGAGAGAGAGGCTGCCTCCGGTCTAGACGTGTGGCTGATTACCTGTAGGCTATCGATGTTACACACAGAAAACATGTTTACACACCGCGGTCTATTACGCAGCAGTTTTAACTCTTATCAAAATGTATAAGGCCCACAGTGACTGGAGTTTGAGCGTTAAAAATCAGCCTTCAAGGATTTTTCATTGATTAACAATCAAACTTAATCTGTCTATTTGGAGTATTCCAAAGATATACAAATATTTTTATATCTGTTGAAAGAATTATAATTCGATTAATGAAATAACTTGCGTATCCATTGTTTTACCATATATATATATATATATATATATATATATATATATATATATATATATATATATATATATATATATATACACACATATACATACATACTTATTAAATTATATATATATATATACGTACACACACATACATACCTACATACATACATACATGCATATATATGCATATATACTGTATATGTATTACAGTATACGTTGAAAGAATTATAATTAGATTAATTAAACACCCTATGTATCCACTGTTTTTACCATAATGATATATATTATATATATATATATATATATATATATATATATATATATATATATATATATATATATGTGTATATATATATGTGTGTGTGTGTGTCCATGTGTGTGTGTGTGGTGGGTGTGTACGGGCACATATGTATGAATGAATGAAATATGCTCACAAGAGGAAATAAGAGAAAAATCTCGACTTCCTACCAGCCGCCCACACTTGCTTCCCGCTTCTTCCACCTTTTACGAAACCTACTCTTGACCAGCCTTGTAGCACCTTTATTGCGATGACCTTGCACGTGACGAAATGCACCCGGAGCTCTCTGTCCATCATTCAAGCGATGTAAAGTTCGCCTGAGATCGCCTGCTATAATAGCTAGTTAACAATGCCTATGGAACAGACAGGCGATATCCTCTTGACAAAATACCTGTAAGACGGAAATGCTGTATAGCTGACACACACACATATTTTATATATATATATATATATATATATATATATATATATATATATATATATATATATATGTATATATATTGTATATATTGTATATATATATATTATATACATATATAAATATATAAATTATATATATATATATATATATATATATATATATATATATAGTGTATATATATATATATATGTATGTATGTATATATAAATATATAAATATATATATATATATATATATATATGTATGTATATATATACATATATATATATATATATATATATATATATATATATATATATATATATATATATATATATATATATATATCTCTCTATCTCTCTCTCTCTCTCTCTCTCTCTCTCTCTCTCTCTCTCTCTCTCTCTCTCTCTCTCTCTCCTTATAAAAACAAGAAATAATTTTAGTGCAGACAATTAGTCTTAGAGCGAACAGTTTCATCCACACGGAATTCAAAGCGATATTAGATAAATCACTTCATTAATATATTTCACCCGCGACCTTCCATAGCGATTTCCTCACTTGGTTAACGTGTGTTGCGAAAAGTTTTCTCCCCCTCTCTCCTCCCCCTACCGCCCGCCCCCTCCCAACCCTCTCTCTCTTTCTTTCTATCTCTCCTAAGCTGAAACTAGTCTTGACCTACAGACATATAGCTAAAAGCGGTAAGGACGAAGTGATGTTCCCGTAAGGGGAATTAATCTGCTGCTGTTCGCGGTTTTTTTTTTTTTTTGTTTTTAGCGTATGATAGTAAAGAACGATTTTGGCATTTATTTTTCCTGGCATTTACATATTTTTAGGGAACACATTTTTTTTTACTCAGTTCTGATTGCGAGGTCGTTTGTTTACTTACTAAATATATTAATTGAATGATATATATTTATCATTTAGTTAGTATTGGTAGAACATGAACAAAACTTATTTTCATTAACCGTAAGAAGCCAATGCAAAAAGTAAATGCCCAACAACCCCAAGAGTCTCTCTCTCTCTCTCTCTCTCTCTCTCTCTCTCTCTCTCTCTCTCTCTCTCTCTCTCTCTCCATAATGTCAAGCAGAAGTGAACCAGCATTTATATTTGTTTACTGAAATTTCTGAAACCCGTTACATCTTATTTAACCCTTCTATTTCCATACAAGTGACCTCGCCATACGCCAACACAAACACAAAATACACATCAGTCGTTTTTGGTGTGTAGTAAAATTCTTTCAACCTTACAGAACCTTATTTACCTGCGTGCTCCCATATACAGGTAACCTTGTCACAAAAAAAGCTTTTATTCGTATTGAGTGGAATTCCTTCAACCTGATGTAAATCGTTAGTTCCTCCCATTCTTTCGCCGGTGACCTTGTGGCGGGAAAAAAGCAATTATCAGCAGTTGACTTACTCAATTGCTATTTGTACGTAATCAAGCCTAGCTTCAAAACTCCCTTAAACTCTGAAAGGTTGGGGGTTGGGGGTTGAGCATCCTTGAGTACTTGTGCCAACGAAGTAGAACAACGGAAGAACATGTAAATCACGCTCCGGAATGACCGCGTAAGCGTCTCGCAAAGAAGGTTGAAAATCTCTAGAAATACCGAGAGTTTTCCTCCATGCAGACTCTTCTCCTGAGCCGTCATCTTCCGATCGCCACCCACGGGATTTTCTTCCGAAATCGACCCCCTCGATCCGCTTCTTCCGGAAGTGTCGGTCTCTTAGCCTTGTGCGGTTTATGTTGCAACGGCTAACACCATAGTCACTTTTTTTCTTCTTCACGAATATATAAAGAGATGATGGCCACGAACGCCTTTAGTTTCCGTCCAGGAGCCGCTGCGGGACCAACGAAACTGTGGCATACGCATTTTCCATCGGGACCAATTAGTTCTCACAGGGAGGTTTTTCGCTCGCCACTGCTTGCGTAGTGCCTCCGGCTGGAGATTTTCTTGCTCCTGTGCTCGTTCAACATTCAGCTGGTTGTTTGTTTTATCTCGTCCTGGTAGATTAGAAAATACAGCATATACGTGACAACATATTGTAGTAAACTATTTACAAACTTGTTTTCCAAATTTTATAAATGTTTAGTGCAATTGGACTGATAGTCGTGTGAAACGAATTTTCAGAACTTTTCACCCATTTTCCGGACGAGGAAGACTTTTAATAGTCATCAGCTGAGTTAATTAATCGATTAATACCTGATCAAGTGGAATTGCGTATATTATCATTGCCCCGGATTCCAGGGCATTGCCGCATCTCGCGGGCAACAGAGCCCAACCCGTTTCAAGACGGAACTTTGCTACGTAACTCATGCAGAACTTAACACTTTTTTGCTCTGGGAATCTCGAACCGAGATTGTTCAAGATAAGTAGATTGTTGCAACAACTGGATTAGATTAGGTACTAAGAGTTTTCAGATAGCGCTGATTTACACGGAAATAAAAGTAAATTTTTAACATTTCTGTCTGCAAATAAGAAGAATAAGAGGGAAATAAACATAAACTTTGAGGAACGTTCTCGCCGAACGCTAATCTGTTTATGTAAGACTGTCCGTCATCTCCTGTTTTGCAAATAGAGCAACGTGGGTTTCGCTCGCGCATGACTGTTGCATCACTAGAATCTTCTTTTGCCACCCCAGCTTGCGAGATCAATCACGCGCGAGTTACCACCAGTCACATTTCTCCTGTCTCATATTACTGGTTTGCTTTACTAACAACGATCGTATCATTTTCGCCAACGATAAGACCGAATGGTATCAAAATAATAGGAATGAATTCTAGCGATAAATTCCACGGGACCACAACACACAATTGCAACATCAACACATCGCTGGGCGGGTGAATGAAATTCCTCGCAGGCCCGTCGCTACGTCACACCCCTCGAGGTCTCTGATTGGTGGAATGAGTGGGTCTGTCTGCCGTGCGTGTCACTCTAGCGGTATTTAAAGCGGAGAACAGGCAAGTTCAATATCACAAGTTTACTAGACTTCTCCTTCCACACTAGGCGCGGTTCCTCGGTGTGGTGTCTCCGAATCGACTTAACGTTATCCATCCAAATGGCATCTCTTCAGAAGATATTTTCTAGGATACGTACGGGAACACTTCAAGATAACCCATAGCAATACGCCCCCGTAGTATCCTACTCATCAACTAGTTACTAAACACCATCTCCAAGTAACTATAACTTCAATTTAAGAAAACATACTCATCGTCTACTGCTAACCCGGTAGTTGTCTAATCTAGTCTACGCCTCTTCGTCTACACGTGAGAAGTCTTCTGATTTTAACAGCTTAAAGAAGGAGTTTTCAAGCATCGAAAGAACAAGTCTACAACCTTAATCGCTTTTCTACGCTAATCTTTCAGTGGTAAATCTTCTTGAACGTCGAGTACCATGGAGGAGAGAAACTTCTTGGTCTTGGCGCAGAACCGCCAATTTCTGCCCTTCTACAGCGACTCGCAGAAGAAGTGGGCGGAGCCCTTCTATTTCATCCAGGCCGCCGACACCCAATTCGGCATGCATGCATCCTACAAGGAGAAGAACAGGACTCACGGCTGGAAGGAGGAGATCGCTTGGAGCAAGCAAATGGTAGCAGATATCAACGCTATGTACCCCAAGCCCAAGTTCTTGGTTGTCTGCGGTGACCTGACCGACGCCTTCCCTGACAGTGACCCCGAACAACACGCTCAACAAGTCACCGACTTCAAAAAGGTGTTCGCTGGTCTTGACATCCCCCTGGTGTGCGTGTGTGGCAACCACGACGTGGGCAATACCCCGACTCCCTCCACCATAGAGGGCTACAGGAAGAACTACGGCAACGATTACTTCAGTTTCTGGTGTGGAGGCGTTTTCTTCATCGTGCTCAACTCCCAGTACT
This sequence comes from Macrobrachium rosenbergii, assembly GCF_040412425.1. Taxonomy (NCBI): domain Eukaryota; kingdom Metazoa; phylum Arthropoda; class Malacostraca; order Decapoda; family Palaemonidae; genus Macrobrachium; species Macrobrachium rosenbergii. Next base: position 31,471,710 of record NC_089747.1, read on the forward strand.
ACGAGGACGCCTCCAAATGCGCTACCCTGGCCGTCGAGCAAGAGGACTGGCTGGAGGAACAACTCGAGATCGTCAGGAGGGAGAAGCCCCAGCACGCCGTCGTGTTCCAGCACATCCCTTGGTTCATCAACAACCCCGAGGAGGACAAGGAGTACTTCAACATGGAATACAGCCTCCGCACGGAAATGCTAGAGAGGTTCCACTCCGCAGGTATCCGCCACATCTTCTGCGGGCACTATCACCGCAACGCCGGAGGATTCTATAAAGACCTGGAGGAGGTCATTACCTCCGCCGTGGGAGTCCAGCTCGGTGACTTCCAGCACGGATTCCGCCTCGTCCGGGTCTTGGAGAACCGCCTCGTTCACCAGTACTACGCCCTTGGCACCGCCCCTACTCACGTGCATCTCCCCAGCTCGAAACCCCTGGCGCCCGCTGCCCCAGCCGCAGGCTCCACGCCCTTGCCCGCTTGGTCCTACACCTCCGCTGCCAGCGCTGCCGCGCCCTCTACGAGGAAGACTTCTCTCGCCCTGTAGTCCGATCCCCCATTGGTTTATGTAAGAGTGTGCTTCATGAATGCAAGAAGTTCATCAACGCTTCACTCGGCTACTATACAATGCTGTGATTGAAAAGAGGTCTTGTTGATTCATCGTAATTCATTCATTTATTCATCACCACATTTCACATGGTCATATTATTTTATATCTTTTATATTATTCAGTGTTATTGTTGACGTTTGTGATACGTAAATTTCACAACCTATTTTTATAGCCATTAATTTTATATCTATTAATTATGAGGTTTTAATAAACAAAATTTATATTTATTCTCCTTCTCATTACACCCTTCGTCTCAAGTGGAAATAAAAACAGTTTGGTAAAAAAGAAAACTTGTAAGTGAAGAGCTTTAGCAAATGGAAAGTTCTTTGTTGAAAGTATATATATATCTATTTCATATTCATATTAATCAACACCAGCAGAAATTTTTCTGAAATGTCAGGGAAATAAAAAAAATATTTATAATCACAAAATTAAGGCTGACGTTAAAGAGCTATTTGAAGTATTCAAAATGGAAATAACTTTTAAAATGTTTAAGAATATTCTAGTAGAAATCTTATAAGTAACTCTGAAATATTCATTGACAATTATAAACCTAAAAGTTCAATGCACTTATAATTTAAGATTTTAATTGTTCTCTTAAAATGTGTAAATTAAAAGTTTAAGAATATTCCTAGCAGTGGAAAAAAGAACTTTTTTCAATCTATGATAGAAATTTTTAGAAATAAACTCGGGACATCTTCAGAAACTTATCTTTTACACGAATATTTACATACATATATATTAATGTTTATAGCGCTTTCATAATGATAGGCAGAAAACCCATAAAATTAATAGTCACTTAACGACCGAGTCGCCGAGCAGCGAACGGCCATTGAACGATTTAATTGTGGTGTCCTCACGTTTAGCCAACTATGACTCACGCACCTCAATTTATTAACATCAACCTGTAATGCTGACTGCAAACCTGCAATATCTGCCTCACACTCGCGCACACAAGTCCCCTGCATGAGATTCTGGTTTCAAGATATTGTCTGGCTTCTGATTTCCTAGTCTCTCTCTCTCTCTCTCTCTCTCTCTCTCTCTCTCTCTCTCTCTCTCTCTCTCTCTCTCTCTATACATACATATATACATTATATATATGCATAGGTGTATGTATATATATATACATGTATATATATTATATATACATATATATATATGTATGTATATATATATATATATATATATATATATATATATATATATATATATATATATATATAATTATATAATCTCAGCTAGAACAGTTGTTAACAAGTGTTCAACTATGTAAGACTGACAACACCAACCAACCCGGGTACAAATAACTTGTTCTCGGGTCCGCTAACAGGCCTAAGTTCAGTCGACTTAGCACAGTGAAAGCGACATAATTACTTTCGATTCGAGTGTGCCCAATTGTCAGTCTGGAAATTCTGTATAAACTGAATGAATAGATTTCAAGATAATTTTAAACCAATAGACATTCAGGTAAGCAGTATTTTTGTTTACGAATAAAGGCTGTTATTGTCCTCGAAATTCACTTTCTTATGCAGAGCTTAACACAGCCGAGAGAATGTGGCTGTTTCAGATAATAGAGTGCTAACATGTATTTTTTTTTTTTTATCTTTCTAATAACGAGAGTATGTACGCGATAATTCTATGTTTAACGTGCCGTCGTCCAGCCGGGGAAGAGCCTCTCGCAACCATTGGCCCCTACATAAAAATGTAATCGAATAACTTTATTTAGAGCTTTATGTCGGTTTAGACTCGTATTGATATTAATATTTTTGATGGCGTGAGTATAATAATAATAATAATAATAATAATAATAATAATAATAATAATAATAATAATAATAATAAATCTCCAAGCCGTGAAGCATATCGAAATGGTGAGAAAAGTGAGAAGAGAGAAAAAAGCACATGGAAGAGGAGAGCCATTCCATACAAGGCGAAATCCGTTCTCGGTCGTTCTGTAGCAGACTTTATTAGGTGAGTAAATGTTAATAACACGACAACGGTTTCGCCTGGAGATTTCTTTATGCGAAGATCGTGAGAAGTTGAGCCATATTAGGGAATAATGAAGGTGATATCAATGATCTTAAGCGCTCACTTGTTACAGTTTTCGATAGTTGCTGCCATGAAAGTATGTGCGTGTTGATTAATGTCCTTTACTGATGTTGTGTTTAGACACACAAAGTCTGTTCATGCAAATTTTAAAAGTATATGTACGGCAGATTTTTGCTGCTGATTCGTCGGTCACCAGGAGCTTTATCACAGCAATACTAAACCTGTTTTTAGAGGTTTTAGCTTCAATGTGATACACTGTCAGTACTTGTTAATAAATTGATATTGTCTCCTACCTCAAATTTCCTTTGAGCTTGGAGCTAAAACGTCTGTAACATTGCTTCATCAACATTATATATGCACTAAAATTTGCTGTATTTTGACATGTTAAGGGATTTTGTCAAAAGGTATTCTTCGGTTTTAATATAAAAACAAGATACATTCGCGATTCCTTATTCGGTAAAGGTCTAATCGCAAGCAATGTATCTTCAAGGCCTCATACTTCCTGTTTAAAGTGATGCGTTGCTTCGGTCGTTTGTCTGTAGATTATTACCAAGAACCTAAGCTGTCAACAGGTTCGAGTGCCAGCTAACTTTTAAACCTTCACCGGCCATCAAAAGAGAGAATGTTTACCAATCAACAGGTTGAAAAACTTTGATAGGTCGACCTTACCTGTTATGTAGCCAAGCCTG